>NC_090730.1:142883527-142906027 GCF_036898095.1 Palaemon carinicauda
TAAATATTCATTTCAATGCTACTGTTCTTAAAATATTTTCTTTTTCCCTGTTTCCTTTCCTCACTGGGCTATTTTCCCTGTTGGGACCCCTGGGCTTATAGCATCCTGCTTTTTCAATTAGGGTTGTAGTTTAGCAAGTAATAATAACAAAAATAACATAACTATGGATGAGACATCAACCTTTTGTGATTTCCTTTTCCCTCTAACTGTTCTGCGTAGTCATTACTGCATTTCCCTGATTACGAGCAAACTGGCAATTTCTAATTCTCGCTCGGTGACATTGTGTTGTATAATCGAGAAACAGACCAACCATCTCGCGGTCAATAATGGGGAAATAGGAACTTGTCTCTCGGACGTCAGGTCTCCATTATTGGACATTTCTCTCATCTTCTTCCATGGTCATCACGAACGTCGTTGTCCATATCACTTTCCTGAAGGGAAATCTTCAATTCCCACATGAAAAGGCTGCATATGTTATTACTAAACTTCGTTAAACAAACCATGTTAGTATTCATAAAGAAATTTGATAAGTATGCCAATAAACTTATCGTCGGTCAGATGCTTAATTGATGAATGAAAATGTGAACAGGAACACGAGAAGTATTTACTTCAAATCTTTAATTTTCTTTTTTCTTTCATCGTTAAGATCAATACACCTCCCATCTTCTGTGTTTTGTTCAACGGTACTATTTCCACACAAAGAACTAATCCATCTTATATTCGGATGCGTGGAAATTGTTAAAGAAACGTTTACTCCCTCAAATGTTTAACAATAAACTTCTTAGTTTGTTCTAATATAAATTCCCCCAGAGAGTTGTGTGGATGAATTTATGCGCATTTTATGTAAAATAAACATTAGTGACGGTGAGTTAGGGTATATCCTAAACGCATGCGCACAAACAAACAAGGGCATTAAACGCGACCGTTGTGCCTAATGCCACAGAGTTATTATTATTATTATTATTATTATTATTATTATTATTATTATTAATTTACTAGCTAAGCTACAACCCAAGTTGGAAAAGCAGGATGCTATAAGCCCAAGGGCTCCAACAGAGAAAATAGCCCAGTGAGGAAAAGAAATACGAAAATAAATAAACTGCAAGTGAAATAATTAACAATAAAATAAAACAGTAATAAAACCAATTCATATATAAACTATAAAAACTTAAAAAAAAAAAAACAAGAGGAAAAGAAATAAGATAGAATAGTGTGCCCGAATGTACCCTCAAGCAAGTTCCGTGGAATGACCTTTTTTCACAAGAAATTCAAGCTAAATAACATTTACAGTTTACGCCATTATGACTGAAACGCCGCATCGTGGCTCCTCTAAATCTCTCTCCCTAACCCTTCTGACATTAATATTCATTGTAATCTTAATAAAGGCTAAAAGCACGTGACTTCTTTCTCTCAGGAGAGACGTTTCGTAGATGAATGGCTCATAATTCTACTCGGACCCTTCTCTAGTTATTTTATTCTAATATCGTTTCCGACCCTGGTCTGTTTTTATCAATTATACATACATGCAGTCATACATACATGCATACATACACACATATATGTATATGTATATATATATACATACATATATATATATATATATATATATATATATATGTGTGTGTGTGTGTGTGTGTGTGTGTGTGTGTAGAAATCACGAAAGGTGACACATGATGAATATAAAATGTATTATAGCCACGAAAGGAAAAATGAAAAGACTTGATTGGAGTTAGTGCTTTCTTCCATTCACTCAAGTTTGTTGATGTCCTTAATGGACGGAAGTACTAACTCCAATCAAGTCTTTTCATTTTTCCTTTCGTGGCTATAATACTTACATATATATACACATACATTATATATATATATATATATATATATATATATATATATATATATATATATATATACATACATACATACATACATACATACATACATACATACATATATATAATATTGTATAAAACTCGCTCATTACTCTTCTCTGTATATAATTAGACATAAAAGCACCAGGAGCTAGTTGTATATCACTTCCTTTTCGAAAAGAAATTTCTTTAGTTATGCAAATAATCTTACATACAGTACTTTATACAGATGTGCATAGCACTCAAGCGTGTGCAAGATGACTCCTTTGTATATGATTCCTATGCTAATGAAGATATCTTTTTATAATGCATGATATCATGACACTGTTTATAAACTTTAGGCTAATTAAAAGCAACACACGATAGTTTTAAAAGAAAATACTATAAAAGAAAACGGAGAAATCAACTATGGGCCTACCGGTGCTGATGTGACTTCATATTTTAATCGGTTCTTTCTCATCGAGTGACATCTTTCGTCTCTATGATCCTCATGGGAGGATGGAGTACCATACACATACACATACACACACACACACGAACATTCGCGACTGGGTGAACTGGTGAGAGCTAGGACAGCAGAGAATCACAAACTATCAAAGGTGTGCTAACTACCGTAGGCTACCTCTAATTCATGTTCCCAAACTGGAAGACTACACCTTTAAACGATGGGCGGAGGGGTAACCACATCTCTTCACAAGTGTACACTCACACAAACACACACATACACACATATATACATACATACATACATACATACATGCATATATATATATATATATATATATATATATATATATAAATATATATATATAATGCAAATCACTGAAAGGAAACCGTGGTCTTAAATACAAAAAAAAAATCATTAGGAGAATAAAACAGAAATTGTGGTCTGACCGATTTTTGTCTACGAATCCTTTCCTAAAAGAAATATACATAATTCATAAAATGTGTAATTCTCAAACTTATATGAAAACAACAACAACAACAACAACACACACACACAAACAGACGTATAGTTGGACAAAAATTTGAGAACTCAGAAAAGTAGGTTAAACCTTTCTGAAGACACCTGACCTGGAATTTATTTTATATCACTTATTGCCGTAAAGACCAAGCAAACCATATTTCATAAAATATATATTTTGAAGGGTTTGAAAGTTTTAAAGAAATGGATCAAGTTTATTCATTAAAGTTAATAATCTGATTCACGTCAAAACCTTTCCCTTAACTAAGCTCTCTGCCAAAATATACGCTTTAAATGTATGAGTATAAATATACGCATTACTTGAATAATTAGAATGAAAAAAATTGCACTTTTATGTTAACAAATCTGAAAAATGTATTAATGCTGTCTATTTGCCTGTCCGATCAATAATATATTTGTCACACGAATTTCATGGAATTAGATATGTAAATCCTTTGATGTTGTCAAAAAGTCCTTTAATAAGAGTTTATTTCTTATTATTTTTTTCCAGAATTCCATTACAATACTAAAGTTTTATCTGTGGACCCTCTCATTGTTCTTCAATCTTTGCTTTCCAAATTTTGAATTGAATGCTTCCTTGTGTCTTATCAAATATAGTAGAAGTTTTGAGAAGAAACGTTATAGATGATAAATATCTCTCTCTCTCTCTCTCTCTCTCTCTCTCTCTCTCTCTCTCTCTCTCTCTCTCTCTCTCTCTCTCTCTCTCTCTCTCTCTCTCTCTCTCTCAGTGTACTTTTCATTGCATTATTTTTCCTTAATATTGTATTAATACTACAGATTTTCAATAGATAAAAATATTTCTAATGCTTCAAATACTGAAATAAATGTAGGTTTTTGTGTGTCCTGTTATTTATTGTTATTATCATTTAAAGTATTTTTTTCAGTTCTTAATTCCTTGTCTAATATAATTCCGGGATATCGTTTTTCCCTGTATTCCTAATTATACATACTTTATCAATAATACATTCATAGTTAAATACAGGTGACGCCCTAGAAAACATCAATGTGAAAACTGATATAACAACTTTATTTAGTGACCAGAAAAAAAGAATCTATATATTTACATAGTTTAAAAGAATATTTTAGTTTAATCTTTTTCTGTTTAGCCTTGCCACAAACTGCAGTTTCCAAAGAGGTCCCCAATCATTGGTTGTCTTAAAGGGGGCCTCTTATCCCTAAAATGATTGTTTTCAAATAGGCAAAAAAGGTGAGAATCTTTTGAATACACGAAAATGTAGAAAAATTATATTTTCAGCTAAGAAATAATCATTACTGAAACTAAAAATGCCCTGGAGGAAAAAAAAAAAAAAAAAATTATAATAGACATGCTCTTGCATCACATTTATACTTAGAAAGACAACTGTAAAATAAAAGTAATTTTTTTCCTAAATATCAGGTTCCATGATAAAAAAATTAAAATATGATAAAATTGTAGATTATGCTCTTTCCTAAAATTTTAGACAAACCTAATTTTCAAACAGTATCACTAAAAAAAGGTGGTCTTCCAGTTTCTGAACACTGGAGCATTTGACCACAAATGCTGGATATATAAAAAAAAAAAAACCAACCAGATAGACACCAAAGAAAAAATAGCTTAAATCTGTAAGCCCAATACAAAGCTGGAAGGCAGCTGAATGTAAGATTCTTAGACACGAACACAGGGGTAACTTTCAGTTGTTTTGAAAGTAGCTATATTGCATCTAAGTAGTCCCATGCAAAGGGGGGAGCACCTCCTTTATTGATACATTATTAGAATATCAATAAAACTCCATAATTAGGTTGCCGAGTGGATCCGTAAAATGAAAGCAAGGATGAAAGCAAAGATGTCATTAGTAGGAGGTTAGTAAAATAATTAATTCAAAGTGATGTATACATTTTCAAAATGTTACGTTGCAGATAAAACCACCCTACTGTAATGAAATTGCAATTAATACAAACAAGTTCAGGTTATTTGTATTGAAGAGTTCTCCGGAAGGTTTCAAAATCATGGTTAAACTGTCTCCCCATATTGTGAAAACGGATGATAAAAATGAACAAGAAATTTCCTCAAAGAAAAAAATCAGTTCATTATGATTTGACAAAACTAATTACATATTGTAGATTACTTTATCATCCTAAAGTTTCAACGCAAGTTTCATGAGGAATAAGGAAGCCGTAGTTTCCCTCATCAAAATGTAATTTTCCTCATCTTCCCTGCCATCTCCTCGCTTGGATTCTCATAAAGAGAGACGATAGTGCTTATGAGTCCTTAAGGGCATAGAAGGGTCATTAGGTAATCTTGATTCCCATTATAATTTCATCATGAGCCTAACTTTCCTAGTCCCCGTTTGCTTCGGGTCAAGTCGCAGAGACGAGGTGGTTAGGGAGCGAATTAGTGGAGGAAATTGGATGCCGATAACTAGAAGGAAAAATTGTGACTATTATTTTCATGTTTAATACGCACAGATACTTGAATGAGAACTGTTATCACTGTATCATAACATATGACTACTAAGGCAAAGTCACTTGAGACTTCTTTATTCAAGTACCTTGGAGTTCATACCACTGAGAGTTCCTAGTATCATAAAACACGAAGGATCATAAAAATAGATTCAAATGTTCCCATCTTTTTGAACAATGACTATTATTCCTCTCTCACTGTACAAGCCAATGTTAAAAGAGGTGAAAAGAAGTATAGAGAGGATATAAAATTACACTTAAACCTCCATAACATATAAAAAAAAAATTGAACGAATAGTAAAAAACCTCAGCAATGATTATACCAAATAATATTTCAACAGGTTTTGATTGTCTGTTGGTTAACATACAATATACTGGTTTCGCATTATTTTCATTTTTATATATCATCTTTTATCTTAGTTCGGTTTTCCGATTAGAAGGGATTTACCTAAAAATCGAACAACATTTAATTTACCTACGATTGGGAAGTTTTCAAACTACGTTACATATAAAGATTTTTTTATTATTATTATTATTATTATTATTTATTCCACTTAAAAAAAAAATCCTTAACCTTCTATCACACGACTTCAATTTTCCATGTCTGGCGTAATGCTATTTTAGTGTAATTAATGCTCATGCATAGATTATAGAAGGCTTGCCGATAAATCATATATATAGCAAAATGTTTTTGACTTTGGTATAAAAAGCATAGTTGTTTTGCCACGCTTTTCATGAAGATCACCAGTGGAAAACAAAAACTCTATGGTAGGTTATAAAAATAATTATATAAAAATCAAGGAATCTATAACTGAAAGAAAGGAAGTCAAAGGTAGATGGTTATTAATTTGTTGAGGTGCAACTGAGACGATAAGTAGTATAATCATTATTATAATACAAATCACAGAAAGGTTCGTATGGAACAAGCCAATAACAACCAGAACCGTGTCAACATATGAGAAAACAGAAATGGGAAAAAGAGAACAACGAATATACTGTCTTAACATCATATGTGGAAACAAACTAATGCAAGTAAGACAAAACCACAAAAGTCCTGTCCGCTTCAGAGATTCGTGATATCATCCCTTAAATTTACGAGAAACAACATCAACCAATGATGCCAAGAAGAATCTTTCACAGCATTCCGGTATAGGGATTGAGGAACACTAGTCATGGGCAGAAACATCATAACACTATTACATACAGTGTATCACTGACAGTCACTAAAGACAGGATTTTTTTTCTTTTTTTTTTCAAAATGCATAGATCATGTGGAAGATGGTCAAACATGATATGATACTGACGAAGATGATAAAAATCGTAATCAGTACTGATGGGAAATGAGAAAAATATAAAACCATATTTCGAATACCATCGTGTCTGTGAAAAAAAAAAGAAATATTTTCTTATACCTTTAGAATTTAGTTTTAAATCCTCTGAATATAAAGCTGGAGTCGAAGGTAACATCTATCAATTAAATAGTCAGAGGAAACACACTACAAACAAAATCAAGCCAAGCAAAGAAGGTAAAATAACGTTAAAAGAAATAAAATACTGACTTTCACAATTTCTACCAATTTACTCTTAAAAACCACCTGTGAGAGTTACTTGTAATAAAGGAATCTCCAGCTTGTTTATAGTTATTTAGATCTTTCAATACTTTCCCTTATCTCGTCATCTTCAGATTAGTTCAGGCGATTTCATTCAGGTTAGAATTTCAAATTACTGCCGTGAACTCCTTCTGGGGAAGAAAACCATTGCATTCAGAATAATTAATACCCTACTGAGGACATATAACTTGAAAGCAGGAGTACTGTGACGGACCGAGAGAAGGTTGTGACTCAAAGACAGGATGAAACCAATTGAGTGAGTTTATTATAGAACACTCTCCTTTATATACAAAAGCTCAAAGTAACAAGAAATTTCATGTTCAAAACAGACACCGTTACCGATGAGAAAAACAGACATGTTTATTCAGGCTCTTTTTAGTGCGAGGGAAGAGCGAAGATACAAGCATAATATATACACAAAATGAGCTATGTACGATCGTGTGACACACGGTTGGTACAGTACACTCAAGATATTTTTTAGCATGGAGTAACACCCAGTCGCAAATAAATGGTCAAGTTTCTTTAAATGACATAATTTAACTTTATATATCCAGCGCTGGTTTTACTTTGTTACAATACTCTAATTCCAAGTCCTTCATTATTTAAAACCCTGATTTTACCCTATTACAATTTTTTCCTTAAGAAATTGTCCCTAGTCCTCAAAAAAAGTCTCCGAGTTGGGTTATTCCCCTTGTAAACATGTTGAAAAGAATTCTCATTGGAAAATCTCAGTATTACCATTAAAAGTTGTTAGGTACGCTCGGATGTCTTTTTTTTCTTTCTTCTTGTTTTGTCCTAAACTGAATTTCACAAAAGAAAAGCTTTGACCACAGGAGGTGACCTCTACGAATTATTCATAGAAAGTTGCTATATTAAAATGTTTTGAGCAGTTCTGAATGCAAATAGAAGTTCCATTAATGTAACGTTCCCTCGAACAACGCAAACGATAAATGATGGCACTTAATCTATATTTAGAATATTATATAACGAGAAGCTATCGTTTGTGAGTATTAAGATAAGGTATAGTCTTATCAGAAAGTTTAAACCCGAAGCCTCAATTACATACATATAATAGCTACACAATTTAACACAGGTAGGAGACTCCTGTATTGATGAGCGGTTAGAATTGACACCTTAAGCAAAATGGAAGTTAGAATGCTGTATAGTAAAAAGAGTAGTTGTGGTATTGCTGGAGGGATCGGCTAGTGTGAAAGTACCAAAACTCCTGAAGCGTAGTCCAGCATTTGAGCTGATATAAGAAACGTAAAGGGAGCCGAAACAGGACGTTGTGATCAACACCTCTCGTTGTAAAACAACATATATCTTTCGACCCTTGTACCCGCCGAAGGTAAAACTAGTACAGTCACCAAATTAAAAGATAGATAAATATTGGTGTAAAGCGAACTGTCTAAATGAATTACGTATATCTCGTTTTCAAAACTTATCCTATTGGTGTTTTCTTTGAAATGACTTCTTTTCAATATATATGAGATATACGATTCTCTATATCAAGAAACGCAGCTATGGTTATCTGCTACTTAGTTCAAATGGAGAAAAGGGTATTTGGTTAAGAATAAAAAAAAGAACATATTTCCCTTTATTTGATGATGAAAATAGAAAGGGTTTTCGTTTTCATTAAGATAAATATAAATTCATGAATAATGTATCGTACGTATATGCCTAAATTTAAGCAGCTCAATAATTAGCAAAAATATCTGTTAAAAAAAAAAAAAAATCATAGAAAATGTAAGCTTATTCTACATAAGAATAAAAGTAGTAAGAGAATAAAAAATAAGCAAATAAAACGATATAGAGATACATGGATATTTACTATAATCATTTCATTGCACGGTCTTTACAAAATAATCTAACGAAGCTTACGATACATCAATAGTTATCTTTATCTACTGATGTATCGTAAGCTTCATTAGATTATACTTCACTTTCTCCCTATTCCCTTAATCTTTCCCATCCAGAGTACCTGCCTTTGAGCTATAAACTGGATTGTATCCAGGGGTACTCATCCTTTCCCCATATTCCCCACTTCCCTATTCTTATTATTATTATTATCTTTATCTAACAACCTTTGCGAAGAATAAAATAAGTTATCTAATCTAAGCAAAATAAGTTGTTCAGGGACATGCAGACCGTATTATCAAAAGTAAAAAGAAAAAACTTCTCATATCACAATTTCAGAAACTTTCTTACACCAACAAACTAAGCCTATACTCCTCTGTGAAGAAAAAAAAAAAAAAGAACTGTACAGAGAAAGGAAAAGACGACAACTTCTTGACATGGACTTAGGAGTCCAATTTTCAGTGCTGAAACCGAGGAATTATAAAGATCCAACAGAACGAAAAACATATGACCAAGTAAAGGACGTGTCGGGAAGTTGGGTTGGGAAACTGACAGAGAACTGAAACAAATATCCTGACGCGTCTACTTCAGGGAGTCTGGCCGTCTAGGGATCAGCTCCTCACTGACTAAACGAGCTCTGAGCCATCGGATTAACATAGCAAACACACACATACACTATATGAGTATGTATGTATACGCAACCACACATACAAATACACATACATTGATATATATATATATATATATATATATATATATATATATATATATATATATATATATATATATATATATATATATATATATATATCAATGTATGTATATATATATATATATATATATATATATATATATATATATATATCAATGTATGTGTATATATCAATGTATGTATGTATATATATATATATATATATATATATATATATATATATATATATATATATATATATATATATATATATACAGTATATAACAACAAATAAAGCCATATCTAATCGACTGCAGGACAAAAACCTCAGACATGTCTTTAATTATACCTTGGGTTTGGCCAGTATTCGTCGCCACGCTAACCAAAGCGGATTGGTGATGGTGGAAGACTTTTGTCTGATCGCACACAGCAAACTATCCTAGCTAGTATGGGTGTTCCTGACTAGTAGAGCTTTGCTGATCATGGCAATACACGAACCCTTTCATCATGTTACGGTATCCCTACTCAGAAAGGATATATATATATATATATATATATATATATATATATATATATATATATATATATATATATATATATATATATACATATATATATATAAATATATATATATAAATATATATATAAATATATATATATATATTTATATTTATATATAAGGCCTAAGATATGTCTTAAATCATGCCTTAGGTTTGGCCAGTTTTCGTCGCCACGCTGACCAGTGAGGATTGGTGTTGGTGGGAGACTTTTGTCTGATCGCTCACAGTAAACTAACCTAGTATGGGTGCCCCTGACAAGTAGAGCTTTGTTGATCATGGCGATACATAAACCCTATCATCATGTTACAGTATCCCTACTCAGAAAGGATATATATATATATATATATATATATATATATATATATATATATATATATATATATATAATATATATATATATATATATATATATATATATATATATATATATATATATATATATATATATATATATATATATATATATATATATATATATATATATAATCTCCTCCAACAAGTTGTCGTCATGGTATTGCATGATACGGTCTACAGAGATTAGTACACCAAAAGTTCAGCTGGGCTCCACAAGGCACTAGAAGAGTAGGAAGACCTAGGCCTACATGGCCAAGGACTATGAAGCGCAAAATATATGTTGATGAATGGAGAAGTATTGATATAAGAGCTCAAGATAGAGATGACTGGTGATACCTAACATAGGCCCTTTTCTTCAATAGGCATTGGAGGAGATGATATATATATATATATATATATATATATATATATATATATATATATATATATATATATATATATATTTAGAGGAGTTGTGGAAGTTAGTAAAAGATAATTTTGTTGGGATTGCAAGTGATGTGTGTGGCAAGAAGGTTGTTGGAGGCAGCATGAGGAAGGGCAGTGAATGGTGGAATGAAGGAGTGAAGGTAAAAGTGGAAGAGAAAAAGAGGGCTTTTGAAGAATGGCTGCAGAGTAATAGTATAGAGAAGTATGAAAAATATAGAGAGAAAAATGTGGAAGTAAAGCGCAAGGTACGTGAGGCAAAGAGGGCAGCTGACCTAAGGTGGGGTCAGGGATTAGGTGATTCATATGAAGAAAATAAGAAGTTGTTTTGGAAAGAAGTGAAGAGAGTAAGGAAGGCTGGCTTAAGAATTGAAGAGACCGTGAAAGATGGAAATGGAAGGTTGTTAAAAGGAGAGGAGGCAAGGAAAAGATGGGCGGAATATTTTGAAAGTTTACTGAATGTTGAGGATAATAGGGAGGCAGATATAATTGCTGTTGCAGGTGTTGAGGTGCCAGTGATGGGAGATGAGAATGAGAGAGAAATTACAATAGATGAAGTGAGGAGAGCACTAGATGAAACGAGAGTAGGAAAAGCGTCTGGTATGGACGGTGTGAGAGCTGAGATGTTGAAGGAAGGGGGTGTGACTGTACTTGAATGGTTGGTGAGATTGTTTAATATGTGTTTTGTGTTGTCAATGGTACCAGTAGATTGGGTTTGCGCATGTATTGTACCACTATATAAGGGTAAGGGAGATGTGCATGAGTGTTGTAATTCAAGAGGTATTAGTTTGTTAAGCGTAGTTGGAAAAGTGTATGGTAGAGTAATGATTAATAGGATCAAGGATAAAACAGAGAATGCAATCTTAGAAATACAGGGTGGTTTTAGAAGAGGTAGGGGTTGTATGAATCAGATTTTTACAGTAAGGCAGATATGCGAGAAATATTTAGCAAAAGGTAAGGAGGTGTATGTTGCGTTTATGGATCTAGAGAAAGCGTATGATAGAGTTGATAGGGAAGCAATGTGGAATGTGAGGAGGTTATATGGAGTTGGTGGAAGGTTGTTGCAAGCAGTGAAAAGTTTCTACAAAGGTAGTAAAGCATGTGTTAGGATAGGAAATGAAGTGAGTGATTGGTTTCCGGTGAGAGTGGGGCTGAGACAGGGATGTGTGATGTCACCGTGGTTGTTTAACTTGTATGTTGATGAAGTGGTGATAGAGGTGAATGCTCGAGTGCTTGGACGATGATCAAAACTGGTAAATGAGAATGACCATGAATGGGAGGTAAATCAGTTGTTGTTTGCGGATGATACTGTACTGGTTGCAGACACAGAAGAGAAGCTTGGCCGATTAATGACAGAATTTGGAAGAGTGTGTGAGAGAAGGAAGTTGAGAGTTAATGTGGGTAAGAGTAAGGTTATGAGATGTACGAGAAGGGAAGGTGGTGCAAGATTGAATGTCATGTTGAATGGAGAGTTACTTGAGGAGGTGGATCAGTTTAAGTACTTGGGGTCTGTTGTTGCAGCAAATGGTGGAGTGGAAGCAGATGTACGTCAGAGAGTGAATGAAGGTTGCAAAGTGTTGGGGGCAGTTAAGGGAGTAGTAAAAAATAGAGGGTTGGGCATGAATGTAAAGAGAGTTCTATATGAGAAAGTGATTGTACCAACTGTGATGTATGGATCGGAGTTGTGGGGAATGAAAGTGACGAAGAGACAGAAATTGAATGTGTTTGAGATGAAGTGTCTAAGGAGTATGGCTGGTGTATCTCGAGTAGATAGGGTTAGGAACGAAGTGGTGAGAGTGAGAACGGGTGTAAGAAATGAGTTAGCAGCTAGAGTGGATATGAATGTGTTGAGGTGGTTTGGCCATGTTGAGAGAATGGAAAATGGCTGCCTGTTAAAGAAGGTGATGAATGCAAGAGTTGATGGGAGAAGTACAAGAGGAAGGCCAAGGTTTGGGTGGATGGATGGAGTGAAGGAAGCTCTGGGTGAAAGGAGGATAGATGTGAGAGAGGCAAGAGAGCGTGCTAGAAATAAGAATGAATGGCAAGCGATTGTGACGCAGTTCCAGTAGGCCCTGCTGCTGCCTCCGATGCCTTAGATGACCGCGGAGGTAGCAGCAGTAGGGGATTCAGCATTATGAAGCTTCATCTGTGGTGGATAATGTGGGAGGGTGGGCTGTGGCACCCTAACAGTACCAGCTGAACTCGGTTAAGTCCCTTGTTAGGCTGGAGGAACGTAGAGAGTAGAGGTCCCCTTTTTTGTTTTTGTTTCATTTGTTGATGTTGGCTACCCCCCGAAATTGGGGGGAGTGCCTTGGTGTATATATATATATATATATATATATATATATATATATATATATATATATATATATATATATATACAGGTCTCCCTACTCTTCTAGTGCATTGTGGAGCCCAGCTGAACGTTTGGTGAACTAATCCCTATAGACCGTATCATGCAATACCATGACGACAACTTCCAATTGTTCACCTTAGAAGAACTAAATGCTACCGCGAAACATCTCAAATCTGTGAAGACAGCCTGTCTAGATGGCATAACAACAAAAATGATCTTACATTTCAGAGACAAAACAAAGCATGGCTCCTCTTGCCATTCAATTCCTGTGTAATGACCTACCGAATCCCCCAAAATTCGGAGAAGAGTGATAGTGGCCTTGCTTTAACCACAGAAAGACCCATTTTCACCCAAAAGCTTTCGACCAATATCCTTACTGTGTATCCTATACAAATTACACGAACGAATTATCTTAGTCCATATCAAACCAACTGTCCAAGAACAACTGTCGAAAGATCAAGCTGGCTTTAGACTAGGTCAATCCTGCTACAGTCAGGTATAAAAACCAGTGTAATACATCAAGGATGAAGTAGATGAAGGAATCAGAACAATGGCTTTCCACAAGAGTCAGTGCTGGCACTGATGCTATTTAACACCAACACAAATGACCAGCCGCAGTACCATAACATCCGCAGACGTCCTGTGCATTTCCACACAATTGGAACCCTTCCGTACTATCAAAGAAAGAATCTCTCCACCTACTACAAAAAGTTATACCTCAATGCCAGTTCAAGTAAAGCACAGGTGTGTGTCTTCCCTCTGAACCACCACCAGGCTAAAGCTAAAGATCAAATGGGGTGACAACTGGAAAATCACCCTTACCCAATCTACTTAGGAGTCATTCTTGACAGAACACTCTCCTTTAAAGACCACACACATAAAAGCAAATATAAAGTAGAAAATAGGAACAACACCCTCAGCAAACACGTCAACACCAGTTTAAGAACAGACCCTGAAACTGAGACAAGCCGCCCTAGCACTTTCTTACTCTACTGCAGAGCACTGAGCACCAGTGAGGGCAAGATCATACCGTGCCCATAAGGTAGATCCAAAGCTAAATAAGTCCTGCCGGATTATTACTGGTACCCTAAAACCAACACCTCTACCATTTTTATACAAAATAGCCGGTAACCACCACCCAATATCTGACAAGAAATGCTAGCAAATTTAAAAATAAAAAAAAATTAATGATCCTAGGCATCCACTCCACAATCATCAGGAAGCAAAGCAAAATCTGAAATCCCGCAAATTCGCAACCGTGGATGGACTAGATGCAATCCAGGTAGCTGCTCAAAGACTAGAGAAGTGGCAGAAAAGTGACCGATCGTCATCCAATGAGGCGCTGCCCAGCGGAACAACCATCGCCGGAAAGGACTGGGTAACCTTAAAAAAAGCAGAGGTAAGTGAGCAAGACTGGAGATAACAGACACAAATGGGGAATAACCACCAACCCTGAATGTCCATGTGTGGCAACACCACAAAAATGGAAAACATCCTTCGAGGGTGACCACGGGGCCCTCATTGCTCAGATCAAGATCACTACCTCAGAGAGGCAAACGACAATGCCCTCCTGTAGGTTCAACATTGGCACGATAAGATATGAAGAAGGTGCCTAAAGTGTAAATTAAAACAGGTTTCTAATTAGGCACATTTAAACCTGATATGAAGAAGGTGCCTAAAGTGTAAATTAAAACAGGTTTCTAATTAGGCACATTTAAACCTTAGATGGCTTTCTATGAAAACATATTCCAGGCAAAAAGCAGGTTGGCATATACGCAACTGAATTCCATGGGAGAAGGAATTTACGCATAGTAGGGTCAATAAACTGTTTGTAATTCTGGATTGCGACGAAGCTTTCAATTCTCTCATTTATTTACCGCCAGTTGCGTTAACATTCATTCCATTCTTAAAAAGTGGTGATTTAATGCAATATATACATATAAGAGAGAGAGAGAGAGAGAGAGAGAGAGAGAGAGAGAGAGAGAGAGAGAGAGATTTACATATATATATATATATATATATATATATATATATATATTTCTTTATATATTTATATATATATATATATATATAGCCTATATATATATATATATATATATATATATATATATATATATATGTATATATATATTATTATCATTGTTATTATTACTAGCCAAGCTACAACCCTAGTTGGAAAAGCAAGATGCTATAAGCCCAAGGGCTCCAATAGGGAAAAATAACCCAGTGAGGAAAGGAAATAAGGAAATAAATAAATGATGAGAATAAATTAACAATAAATTATTCTAAAAAACAGTAACAACGTCAAAACAGATATGTCCTATATAAACTATTAACAACGTCAAAAACAGATATATCATATAAAAACTATAAAAGACTTATGTCAGCCTGGTTAACATAAAAACATTTGCTCCAACTTTGAACTTTTGAAGTTCTACTGATTACACTACCCGATTAGGAAGATCATTCCACAACTTGGTCACAGCTGGAATAAAACTTCTAGAATACTGTGTAGTATTGAGCCTCATGATAGAGAAGGCCTGGCTATTAGAATTAACTGCCTGCCTAGTATTACGAACAGGATAGAATTGTCCAGGGAGATCTGAATGTAAAGGATGGTCAGAGTTATGAAAAATCTTATGCATCATGCATAATGAACTAATTGAACGACGGTGCCAAAGATTAATATCTAAATTAGGAATAAGAAATTCAATAGACCGTAAGTTTCTGTCCAACAAATTAAGATGAAAATCAGCAGCTGAACACCAGACAGGAGAACAATACTCAAAACAAGGTAGAATGAAAGAATTAAAACGCTTCTTCAGAATAGATTGATCACCGAAAATCTTGTAAGACTTTCTCAATAATCCAATTTTTTGTACAATTGAATAAGAAACAGACCTAATGTGTTTCTCAAAAGTAAATTTTCTGTCGAGAATCACACCTAAAATTTTAAAAGAGTCATACAAATTTAAAGAAACACCAATACCGAGATCCGGATGTTGAGGAGCCACCATCCTTGACCTACTTACAATCATACTTTGAGTTTTATTAGGATTCAACTTCATACCCCAGATCTACATTCAGGGGATGGAATTGATGCAAAGAGAGTAGCATCATCTGCATATGCAACAATCTTGTTTTCTAGGCCAAACCACATGTCATGTGTGTATATAGTATGAAAAGTAATGGGTCAAGAACACTACCCTGTGGAACACCGGATATCACATTCCTATACTCACTATGGTGCCCATCAACAACAACTCTTTGAGATCTATTACTTAAAAAATCGATAATAATGCTAAGAAACGACCCACCCACTCCCAACTGTTTCAGTTTGAAAACAAGGGCCTCATGATTAACACGGTCAAAGGCAGCACTAAAATCAAGGCCAAACATACGAATTTCCTGACCACAATCAAGGGATTTCTGTACAGCATTGGAGATTGTAAGAAGGGCATCACATGCTCCAAGGCCTTTACGAAAACCAAATTGCAAACTAGGGAATAGATGATTACCTTCAGCAAACCTATTAAGACGTTTTGCCAGAAGACGTTCAAAAACTTTAGATAATATGGGAGTTATGGAAATTGGGCGGTAATCAGTGGGACTTGAGCTACCACAAACACATTTACATAGAGGAGTAACATTACCAATTCTCCAAAAAGAGCTATAAACTCCTCTTCTTGCTAACTTGCGCAAAATAACATAACTTTGGAGCTAAGAAATCTGCAGTCTTTATAAAAAACAAAGGAAAAATGCCATTTGGGTCTACACCTCCATAAGCATCAAGGTCCATCGACAGAGCTTTAATCTCACGAGATCGAGAAGCTAAACTAGTTAGTTTAGACTCAGGAAAACAGGAATGGGAAAGTTCAAGTTTTTCATTACTCTGTTTACTGTCAAAAACATTTAGCCAACAGGGTTGCCTTTTCCTTTGGACAGTGAGTGACTGAGCCATCTGGTTTAAGTAAAGGAGGAACTGTTGCATCTACACCAAAGAGTGCTGATTTAAGGGTAGACCACCATTTATGTTCCTGAGTTGTACCAGAAAGGGTTTCTTTTATGGTTAAATTGTTACCCTTTTCAGTTGAGGCATAAACTCTCTGAGCAAAAGCTCGAAGCTGAGTATAGTTGTTCCAGGTTAAATCTGATCTGTTACCCTTCCAAAGATGATAGGCCTCCTGCTTCTCCAAATAAGCACGTCTACAATCATTACTGAACCACGGTTTGTCCTTCACTCAGTAACTTAGCACACGAGAAGGGATATGCCTATCAATTATGTTGACTAGATTCTCATTCAAAGGGACAACAGGATCTACACTACTATATAATTGTGACTAATTCAAGCACAAAAGATCATGCAAAATTCCATTCCAGTCTGCTTGCCATTTCATATAAATTTTACAAGAGTATAATATATCAGGGACAGGCTGCTCAGTCTTCACTACTAATGAAATCAAGGCATGATCAGAAGTCCTGACTGGAGAACCAACCTTACTAGTTATAACACCAGGGGAGTCAGTGTATACAAGGTCCAACCAATTACCAGACCTGTGAGTAGCTTCATTTATGATTGGCTCACAGCCTGATTCAGAGGCAAAGTCTAAAGCTCTTAAGCCATGGTGGAGAGATAGAACTTAACCACTCCCTATGGTGAGCATTAAAATCACCAACAAAGACAAAAGAAGCCTTTCTATCATCTTCTTGTATCTTAGCCATAATGGTAAGAAGACAATCGATGATAGAATTTTCCATGTCTGGATTATGGTAAATGGAACAAATAAAAGTTGTTATGCCTGCCACAAACTTTTATTACCTGAATCTCATGACATCCACATTGATAGCAGGACTTATGAGAAGTAGGGTACTCGGTCCTAATATACACCGCCATTCCCCTGGCCCTAGGGATGACATCACGTTTCAACATTATTGGCTTCTTAAAACCAGTTATAAGGAGCTCAGATGAGTGCCTCATATTAGAAACCGAAGTTTCTGAGCACAAAAGAATATCATACTGTCTGGACGCAACTGTAAGGTCTTGGATATTTGCATGAAGACCACTAATATTGCAATACAGAAGACGACATTGACGAAATCTAGGACGTACTGGTCCCGGATTTCGCTCAATGTCTCCAGACAGCATAAGAATTAATAGAAATAAAAAAGAGACGTCATACTTAAAAACTAGATTAACAACAATTTTAACAAAAACAATATGTACAGAATTATAAATAAAGTGATTGATGAAACCCATAGACTATAGTAAAAAGTCGGAAAAACTGGTCAACATGGAGGAGCCGATACACCATGCAAGGCTAAATACCCTCCAGAATAGCCACTTCAACTGAAGGGAGGACAGTAAGGATGGTTTTGAGAAGAAAAAGAATCAGAAAAGGAAAAGACAACCTCTTGACAAACCACCAGGCATCCATGGCCCTTCTATTAAGCCTGGCCAACACAACATTTAAAAAAAACAAGAGGAAGAAAAAAAAATAATAAGAATAGTGTGCCCGAGTGTACCCTCAAGCAAGAGGATATCATGTAGACGGATAATGAGACGTCGGAATGTGTTTTCTTCATTTATTACAAAAGGTTCGTTCGTAAGTACACCGTACACAGCTACCCTCTCAGGTGAGGGACTTGTCAACTCGAGCGCCCAAAGGCAACTAAACTCCCTTCGCTACCAAAATGCAATCTTGCTACAACAATATGCTGAGTTATAGGTTTTTGTGGAATACTCATGAATATAGAGTTCATTCACCTTGATGTACAACACACATCTACATACATAAATTAAGATATTATATATATATATATATATATATATATATATATATATATATATATATATATATATATATATATATATATATATATATATATATAGTTGATAGTAAGGTTCCTCTCGGGAATTGTACTTTAAGTAAAAATAAAATGGTCAATGCTGCTATCATCTTTATTTGGTAGCTTTCGACATAACTTCTGTCATCTTCAGCCTATCTACAATTATTATTATGTAAAATTAATAATAAGTTAGTAGATTATTAGGAATATATACTTCCAAGAACTGCCCAACTACCTCTAGAATCAAACCGATCAAACAATATAAAACCATATAAAAGGCCTCATTACTTATAGAACCTACCAAGCAAAGAACATAAAACTATATAAAAGACTTTATTACTAATATTCCTAGTCACCCGCAGGAAAGGATGTTCTTTGATTGGTAGGTTATATTAGTAATGAGACCTTTTATATGGTTTTATGTTGTTGGATTGGTTTGATATTAGAGCTAGTTGGCAAGTTCTTGTAAGTATATATTCCAGATTATCTACTTATGGTAATTTCTATAAACTTTTATCAATGTTACATAATGATAATTGCAGATAGGCTGAAGATGACAGAAGTTATGTAGAAAGCTACCAAATAAAGAAGATGATAGCAACATTGACCATTTTATTTTTACATATACATATATGTGTGTATATATATATATATATATATATATATATATATATATATATATATATATATATATATATATGTACATATATATATATATATATATATATATATATATATATATTTATATATATGTATATATATAAATATAAATAAATATATATATGTATATATATGTATATATATACATATATATATATTTATATATATACATATATATGTATTTATATTTGTATGCATGTATGTATGTGTATCACGAAGAGAAGAGAAGAGAGAGGAGAGAAGAGAGAAGCTCTTAGTGAGGCCTTTAGAAGTGTTTTAGGATCCGGCTTAAAAGGGAAAGAGTTCTGTGATGGTAGAATGAACGCGTCAAATGAGTCAGAATGGTGTAGAAGAGGAGGGTTGGAACGACTGTGATTAAGAAGAAAGGAGAAGGCTCGTGTTAATGGCTTTACAGCAGGATAGAAGATTACTCGAACATCACGATAAAGGGACAGGAAATAAATAAATGGGGCAAGAAACAAGGCCGGTGATAATTTCTAAGAGAGATTTCCTTTTTATTTATTGATTACAGAGGATAGAATTTGCATTCAAAGGAAATTATAGATAAAGAGAATCTTCTTTCCATATATATACAGGTAGGTAAACACAAACGTACAAGTTACACTTGCATACACAAAAGCATATAGCCTACGCATACCAAAATATACACCCCACACAAATACATACATACATACACTGTAAATAATACATATACGGTACACACACAAAAATACCCACACACACACACATATATATATATATATATATATATATATATATATATATATATATATATATATATATATATATATATATATATATATATATGAGCCTGCAAGGGCAATAAAGGAATTCTGGACTAGTGCGCTGTTATCTAGCGAGACCAGTTAAACATTTTAAAGGATACATTTTTATCTCGATTTTTACAAGCTACCTTTTGTTTTGGTTTGCCAACTCCCTAAGAACACCAGGTAGGGAGAGCGATGGAGAGGAAGCGGCAGTTAGTGTGAAGATTATTTGTAGCGAGTAAGACTGTTGGAATAACTGAAGACTTGTTTGTGTATACATATTTTATCTAGAGTATTGAGGAAGATACCAAGTATATTGATTTTACTGACTTTGACAGCTGAAGGAGGCGACCATATTAAATGCTCAGATTTATTTACCGATATTGCAAGTGTTTATATTTTATCAATTTGTACTAATTCATCTTGGGGGCGTGTTTGTCAATAAAAGATTGGCTTTATTTATATTATTTGTTTATAGTGTCTCCTTTCTGAGTGGGGATAGCTTAACGTGGTGAAAGGGTTTGTGTATCACCATGATCACCTTAGCTGTACTATAGTCAATTATTTTTAGTGAGGCAGATTTGCACCGACTCGCAGGGGTGCCCTTTTAGCTCGGAAAAGTTTCCTGCTTGCTGATTGGTTAGAATTATCTTGCCCAACCAATCAGCAATCAGGAAACGTTTAATGATGCAAATGTGCCTCATTAAAAAAAAATCAAGTATAGTCAGGGCCACTTACACTAGGTTGGTAAGGTGTGAGCGGGCAGGCAAAAGTCTCCCACCATCACCAATCTACGGTGGCCAGCCTGGTGATGAAAATGGCCAAACCCAAGACAGGACTAAGGATGTATCTGAGGCCTTTGTCCTGCAGGGGACTAGAAGAGGCTGTATTTGTTATATCTGTTGTTATTATAGTGTGATAGTTTACTTACCAAGGAGTGTTCGTAAGTGTTTTTTCCTTAACATTTGAAGATTACACTTTCTCCTTTCCTTTTACCTCGTCTGAGATTAGTTTATATTGATTGGGCTGTTGACGACATGGGTTGTACAAAGACTTAAAGGGAATTACTCATATGAAGTATATTGATGCTGATGGCAATGCATAGGACCGGACATAAAATGTCGAAGTGACTGCTCCCCATGATTGACAGGAGTTTACCGTAGGCCCACTGAACTCGGGCATATTTTTTTAGACATACCAGTTTGATATGTCCAACGATGACCGTGTACGCACGCACACAGTTATATATATATATATATATATATATATATATATATATATATATATATATATACATACACACACACACACACACACATATAGATATACTGTATATATATATATATATATATATATATATATATATATATATATATATATATATATATATATATATATATGTGTGTGTGTGTGTGTGCGTGTGTGTGTGTGTGTGTGTGTTTATTTTCCTATCCTATTTTTATTGTATGGTAGTTTTAAATGTGGTTTAGGTATTTTCTCGTATTTTTTTAATTCCGGATTTAAGAAATATACGTTGAGGAAACTATTTAGTTTGAATATCCGTCCTGTTTAAGGGTGTGCGTTTAGTTTTTTCAATCCCACCAAAACATACCAGCAAGTTTTACTTCATTTCCTGATAGCATACAATTCTATTGCATACGATATTCTGTGTTAGTTTACTTCATATATTCGCACTGAAGGGATGAATCGAATTAAATTATATAAATGGGGTCAGCTAGTTTGTTGCGAAGTTAGGTAAAATGTACTGGTATGCAAGACAACTGTCTCACCAGGTAACTTAATTGATATACAAGGCAGTTATCTAACCAGGTAAAACATGGAATGCAGTTACTACCTGAGTTCGACGTTGGTTTAAATATTTTGTTGACTTATTTGCCAGCTCCCTTGCTCTCATCTGAAATGCTGATGGTTTGATCTTAATTTGATGTAGAAACTTATTTCTATATCTTGAACACACTCATATCTCCCCTATACGATAAAGAGCAAGTGTCTGGCTATAGCTTTGGTGGCGTCAATGTGTTTCCTACAGGAATCCTCATATTTC
>NC_090730.1:142913527-142918527 GCF_036898095.1 Palaemon carinicauda
AACTATACCAAAGTTCAGTATTTTAGGCAATAACTTTTCTGTTAGAATTGTATGTGGAATAACAACAAGCAGGTCTACAAAACGTAATTATAATTTCGAATCATTGCTGAAAATATTATGATACTGATGAATTGATAGTGAATTACTTTTTAGAAAAAAGGCCTCCTTCCCCGCCTTTAGAATCACACTTTCGATACACACACACACACACACACACACACACACACACACATATATATATATATATATATATATATATATATATAGAGAGAGAGAGAGAGAGAGAGAGAGAGAGAGAGAGAGAGAGACTCCTAGCATATGTTTACGTAAGATTTTTCACTCAGGACATAATAAATGCCAAACTAATCATCGATCCTTTTTGTCGACAAGTTGTTCGCGAGAACGGTATAGCAAATAACACAGCTAATATAAATTAGAATCCTCATAATCATAAAACTGGGATCGGATCGTGTGATATTATATGGCATTTAAGTTCATACAATGTTTTTGTGCTTCCCCTGCCATCACACACCTTATAGCTCTAACAAGCCGTACTTCCCCCGCCCATCCTCCCGCCCCTTCCTGGCGTCCTCCCCCAGCCCGTCGTCCCCCTCCCGTTCGCTGTCCTCCCTCCTAACTACCAACTACCAAACTCTTCTACACCTGAAGTTCTGGAATCTATAGATATTGGGGGTGACAGAGGGGAACTTGAGACGACAGGACTATTGTATTTGACTGTACATAATGGTATTTTTCAGTAAACCCTAGTAAGTGTGACGCGTCTGTGCGCAGAAATTGTGTGAAACTCTTAGTATGTAAGAATTTGCAGCTATTTTTGTCCTTATTATATTCATTCTCTACCGAAATTCTGAATTTAGAGTTTTCTTTTATCATATTTTTGTACTGTAAAACGAGGGGACATTGTTTATTTTTTTTTCACTTTGTTCATTTATTTTTGTATAGATTTATGGTTTACTAGCCACCAGTTGGCTCTTTTCCCTGATTTAACAAAAGGTGGTGTTCGCAATGTTTCCCATATGCTTGAAAAACTTTTTTTGTATTCATATTCAGTTTTTATATAATAAATAACTCGTAACATAATTTATGGGATACATCTGAAATGCCCTCTCGAATTGGTCAATTCTATTTCAGATTTTCTAAGGAGGAAATATCATAAGGTTCATTACAAAATAGATTTAAAAATTATCCCATAAATTATTGAAACAAGAAACTTTTCGGTTCATTTCTACGGAGATGACTTTTTCTACTAGTCTTCTTTACAACTAAGTGCTTAATAAATGAATTCGGCGCTAAACAAATATTCCTGATTCCTGATATTTCTTTTATTCTAGACTCAAATTTCATGACATTAGCCAGGTTGGTTAAGTCACCGTTCAGTTTTGTTTAGATTCAGGGGCATAGCTTCCAATCCTATCTTGGGTTGAAGCATTTATAAAATATATTTAATTTGAATATTCATTCCCCAAAAACAACACATTAGTACCTTGGGTTACAAGCTTAATTCGTTCCAGAGCGAACTCGCAACCTAAAATGGTCGTACCGTATAACAACTTGTCCCTTTGGAAGCAAAGGAAATTCACTCAATGCATTCCACACTTCCAGAAATACAGATTTACACAAAATTTTAATGGTTTTGTAATGATAATTATTGAAAAAATTTTGACTCCTAACATCAGAAATTAAAGCAAAATAGCCATTAAGAAGAGTCGTGGTTGGCGTGAGGGAGACGAGAGGAGGAAAATGAGGAGGAGGGGCTTACTGCTTTGGAGAAAAATGAGGAGGAGGGGCTTACTGCTTTGGAGGAAAATGAGGAGGAGGGGCATACTGCTTAGGAGGAAAATCTACCTCCATGTCTGGTAAAATATCGATAAAAAAAAAAAACACCCATCATACTGTAATTTGAAAAGAATACTGGAGAAATTTTTTCATCTGTTAACACTGACTTGCATAAGCAAGTAGCAGACGATAAGAACAGCGCCACCTGTTGCGGATGAGTACTACTAAAGTGGCCAAATGCTCAAAGAAATCCAAGCAACACGACGTTCCTGGCTTCCCTTTACTGTCTTTGGTTCTGATGGTGACCTCTTCTCAGGCGTGATCAATATTTTTGAGTCCGTTGACAATAGGGAAATGGTCTTCCCAAAACTCTCGGAGGGTGGGGGTAATCCGTTCGGTAACCTCGAAGCATCGCAAGAACATTGCTTTAGTATAAAAGCTTCTTAAATTTCGAGATCACCTCTTGGCCCATGTGTTGGAGTATTGGAGTGGTGTTGGGTGGCAAGATCTTTATCTTTACAAATTTGAACTCATCTATAAGGTTGTTTCAAGTCCTGGAGGATGGGAAGGAGTACTGTCCATAAATAACAAGGTTTGGAGTGGGAGGCTCTTTTACCAACGGTGCTTTTTGACCTCAGAATCGAAAACCTTACTGACCCAATCCACAGACAAAATGTAGGTCAACAAAGCCTTGTTGTTTGATTTCGACATGATGTTCAGTTGCTTCACCACCTTGCACTTCTTGTAAGCTTGTGGATTCTTCGAGTGATAAACAAGCAACAATTTGATTTTGCAATTCACTGGCATTAGCACAGAACTGCAGGGTTAAGAGTATTTCATGGGCTTATGAACAGGAATTGCCTTTTTTCATGTTGTAATGAAGGTCCTCCTGGGCATCTTCTTCCTAAAAAGACAAGTCTCCTCACAATTAATAACTTACTCCGGTATGCAAGACTTGGAATCCACGAGCATTTTAAAATCAGGAACAAAAGCTTTTGGTGCCTAAATATCAGAGCTCGTAGCTTCACCGTGTTGCACAACATTATGGAAACTAGTTCTTCTCTTGAAACTTTCAAATTACTCCCTGCTTGCCTTGAATGTTTCATTTCTTTTTCTGCTGATGAACCTGGCTCCTTTTCACAAGGTAAGCATACAACACCGTTGCTTTTTCCCAAATAACCTCATCAGCATTCGTAACACCTGCTTAATGCTTCTCAGTGCAGAATAAGCCACAACTTTTTAATGTTATAAAGAACATGTGGCTGTTGTTTCGTCGATGTCAGCATCACTTTCGCAACATCAATAGATTTGATGTCTTGCTTACTTCTTCAGAGTTTTACAACTCGTGAATGTTGTATGATTGTACAACCTTGCCAGGTCAGCTACATAAAAACATTTGCATGCTTTGTGATTATTTTTTCATTTCTACAATAATCATCTCTTTCTTCTTACTGTCTTTTTTAATCATCTTGGGGGCCATTGTCACGATACTATACAATACTGTTAACTTTACAGCACCGGACAAAATGTCTTTATAAATGAACAATATCGATCACAACTCGACAAAGAACATGTGGTCAGAACTCAAAGAATAGTTCTAAAGACACACGCAAGGGATGATGCTTCTACAAGTGCTGCTTAAAGAGTGAAAGAGTGAGGATCCAAGCAAGTGGGGAGATGTGAGCTAATGCAAGACAAAATGGAGTAAAAATCAATAAGAATACTGCAGGGGTGGCATACAGTCCCTGCATGACTGCTTTCTGTACATCATGTGATAGTCTCCTTCATACCCGTCCATGAAAAATGTCCATACAGTGCAAAATATTTGCTTGCATGCCGATGCAATAATCATAGCCCAATTCGTATGCTCTTATTCCAATGTGCTCATATTAAAAATTACTCATAACCCAAGGTACAACTGTATGTATGAATATACATATACATACATACATACATGCATGACACACATACGCACATACACACACACACACATATATATATATATATATATATATATATATATACATATATACATATATACATATATATATATATATATATATATATATATATATATATATATATATATATTTATATATAATTATGAAAACCTTTCTTAACATTTTTTTTTATCTTCAGGGCCATTATTGTTCCGTTTCACACAATGATAACATCTGATTCAGTTATTCACTTATGGCCTTCACCAAGGTTATACTTTCCTGATAATGGAATCATAATTTAAAGGCAATAAGAGTAAGAAATTGAGATTAGAAATAAGATTAAAGAAAATTCTTCAAAATATCAAACACCTTCAGCCTTTATCAAAATTCTGCTTGGACTCAGCTTTTAAATGTAGACTTTCTTTGATATCCAATATCAAAGCTAGATGAGGTATGCATACACAAGCAAATGAATTTCAGAACGGTATCATGCGGGCAGTATGAGGATGGATAGGCTAATTTGGAGGAAAGTTAGAAAGGAAAATAAACCAATTTCAGAGAAGAAGGTGAATCTGGACTAGAACTTGGTAAAAAGGGGTTTTCTAGGTACAATAGGTTTTTTCAAGTATTTTCTTCTACCATACTTATAAAGAAGGTGACAATGAGCAACTATGAGCTTAAAGTAAACGTTTTATAGACAAGTTATGCTTTTCCCTCACCAAATTAAAAAAAAAAAAAAAAAAAAAAAATCTAAGTAGAAGAAATCTAACCACCCAACAGTCTCACTACATTCAACATTTTATGAGCATCTGAGTCAACGTGCTGTCATCTTAGCACTATATCCGGATATTTTACTTTAATCTACAAGTTTTGAGGGAACCTTATAACAATCGATCAATAATTATTTGGCGAAAAGAAATGAGCCATTTCTAGTCCTTGTGATATTGGGGATTTGCCCACACATTCAGTTATTTCTCAGGTTTCCAACTATTATTAGATTTTTGATGAACAAATAGAACGTTAAAAAATACACTATACTTTAGTTGGCAATGGTGCAAGTGCTATAGAGAGAGAGAGAGAGAGAGAGAGAGAGAGAGAGAGAGAGAGAGAGAGAGAGAGAGAGAGAGAGAGAGAGAGAGAGAGAGAGTTACTGTACAGGAATCAAATTAATTTCTTTAGTTTTCTCAAAATTACTAAAAAGTAAAAATGATTTAGAAGGGACTTTTCACCTTTCAAAACTTTATGACTACATTAGCCCCTGAA
>NC_090730.1:142926027-142933527 GCF_036898095.1 Palaemon carinicauda
GTATGCGATCTCAAAGTCGTGCTTTTGCTTTGGTATGCGATCTCAAAGTCTTGCTTTTGCTTTGGTATGCGATCTCAAAGTCTTGCTTTTGCTTTGGTATGCGATCTCAAAGTCTTGCTTTTGCTTTGGTATGCGATCTCAAAGTCGTGCTTTTGCTTTGGTATGCGATCTCAAAGTCGTGCTTTTGCTTTGGTATGCGATCTCAAAGTCGTGCTTTTGCTTTGGTATGCGATCTCAAAGTCGTGCTTTTGCTTTGGTATGCGATCTCAAAGTCGTGCTTTTGCTTTGGTATGCGATCTCAAAGTCGTGCTTTTGCTTTGGTATGCGATCTCAAAGTCGTGCTTTTGCTTTGGTATGCGATCTCAAAGTCGTGCTTTTGCTTTGGTATGCGATCTCAAAGTCTTGCTTTTGCTTTGGTATGCGATCTCAAAGTCGTGCTTTTGCTTTGGTATGCGATCTCAAAGTCTTGCTTTGCGATCTCAAAGTCTTGCTTTTGCTTTGGTATGCGATCTCAAAGTCTTGCTTTTGCTTTGGTATGCGATCTCAAAGTCGTGCTTTTGCTTTGGTATGCGATCTCAAAGTCTTGCTTTTGCTTTAGTATGCGATCTCAAAGTCGTGCTTTTGCTTTGGTATGCGATCTCAAAGTCTTGCTTTTGCTTTGGTATGCGATCTCAAAGTCGTGCTTTTGCTTTGGTATGCGATCTCAAAGTCTTGCTTTTGCTTTGGTATGCGATCTCAAAGTCTTGCTTTTGCTTTGGTATGCGATCTCAAAGTCGTGCTTTTGCTTTGGTATGCGATCTCAAAGTCTTGCTTTGCGATCTCAAAGTCGTGCTTTTGCTTTGGTATGCGATCTCAAAGTCTTGCTTTTGCTTTGGTATGCGATCTCAAAGTCTTGCTTTTGCTTTGGTATGCGATCTCAAAGTCGTGCTTTTGCTTTGGTAGCTTTGGTATGCGATCTCAAAGTCTTGCTTTTGCTTTGGTATGCGATCTCAAAGTCTTGCTTTTGCTTTGGTATGCGATCTCAAAGTCTTGCTTTTGCTTTGGTATGCGATCTCAAAGTCGTGCTTTTGCTTTGGTATGCGATCTCAAAGTCTTGCTTTGCGATCTCAAAGTCGTGCTTTTGCTTTGGTATGCGATCTCAAAGTCTTGCTTTTGCTTTGGTATGCGATCTCAAAGTCTTGCTTTTGCTTTGGTATGCGATCTCAAAGTCTTGCTTTTGCTTTGGTATGCGATCTCAAAGTCTTGCTTTTGCTTTGGTATGCGATCTCAAAGTCTTGCTTTTGCTTTGGTATGCGATCTCAAAGTCGTGCTTTTGCTTTGGTATGCGATCTCAAAGTCGTGCTTTTGCTTTGGTATGCGATCTCAAAGTCTTGCTTTGCGATCTCAAAGTCGTGCTTTTGCTTTGGTATGCGATCTCAAAGTCTTGCTTTGCGATCTCAAAGTCGTGCTTTTGCTTTGGTATGCCATCTCAAGGTCTTGTGCGTTGGTATGCGATCTCAAAGTCTTGATTTTACTTTGGTATGCGATCTCAAAGTCTCGCTTTTGCTTTGGTATGCGATCTCAAGGTCTTGTGTGATGGTATGCGATCTCAAAGTCTTGCTTTTGCTTTGGTATGCGATCTCAACGTCGTGCTTTTGCTTTGGTATGCGATCTCAAGGTCTTGTGTGATGGTATGCGATCTCAAAGTCTTGCTTTTGCTTTGGTATGCGATCTCAATGTCTTGCTTTTGCTTTGGTATGCGATCTCAAAGTCTTGCTTTTGCTTTGGTATGCGATCTCAAGGTCTTGTGTGATGGTATGCGATCTCAAAGTCTTGCTTTTGCTTTGGTATGCGATCTCAAAGTCTTGCTTTTGCTTTGGTATGCGATCTCAAGGTCTTGTGTGATGGTATGCGATCTCAAAGTCTTGCTTTTGCTTTGGTATGCGATCTCAACGTCGTGCTTTTGCTTTGGTATGCGATCTCAAGGTCTTGTGCGTTGGTATGCGATCTCAAAGTCGTGCTTTTCCTTGGGTATGCGATCTCAAAGTCTTGCTTTTGCTTTGGTATGCGATCTCAACGTCGTGCTTTTGCTTTGGTATGCGATCTCAAGGTCTTGTGCGTTGGTATGCGATCTCAAAGTCGTGCTTTTCCTTGGGTATGCGATCTCAAAGTCGTGCTTTTCCTTGGGTATGCAATCTTAAAGTCGTGCTTTTGCTTTGGTATGCGATCTCTTCTGAGTAGTGAACTCACTTGAAAATAAATATATACCCGGAATAATTATCTAAGAAATAATAATCAATGGAGTTAGCGTGCGCAGCTCAACATTATCAGTTGCCAGTACAATACTAGAGACGCTTATCCCAAAAACCAAAACCTACAGTAAGAAAATCTTTATGATCATGAGCTCTACGCTTCCTTAATGTTATTGGTATACAGTTGCCCTACTTCTTGGCAATGACACAATAAAAAGAATTATTCGGTTTCAAATAAAATGACAAAGAGCATAGATGATCTTACAAATAATGTTTAAAATTTCACATGCAATGTTCAAAGATTTTGCAATATATTCTTTCAATCAAATTCTCATAAAATTCCAGTTTGACCACTATGATTCAATCAAAAATGATCAAAGCATCCTGATTGAACCCAACTGTATGAAAACCTATCAACAATACACACTGAATTTTATCCTCAAACAATTAGAGGCATTACTGTTTTGCTCAAGACAGTGAAACTACAAAACTAATATAACCATTACAAAGAAAGACATTAGACACCTAAGGTTACATTTAACGCCAAAAGATATTGTAAAGGCAAGAGTGTGACTACTTTAGGATGCCATTTAACTATGAGTTCCAATCACTTACTGTCCAATTACATTTGTGGTGCTATATTCCTACATTTCAAACTTGTTTAGAAATACGTAAGAAATATCCCTAAGGTAAGGTAAACGAGAGGAGGTGACATTAGTAAATTAATCATGACATCTAGAAAAAGGCAATAGTTTGAATATTATGAAAAACCGATCTAATATAAAAACACAGGAAAGACCTCTTAATTTGTATGAAACCTCCTCTCTGAGAATCCTAGCGAGGAGCTAGTAAAGCAATTCATCTTGGCACTCAAGAAAGGAAAGTTTTCTAGACAAATAGACTAAAGAGGGTTTCACAAACCAGAGAACTAACCTGTTGTTATAGATATGCTAAAGTTTCCCAGACATAAAAAATCCATTAAGAGAATGTCTAGACCCATTTCTTAGACAAGGGTATTTTCCCATCCCCTGTATATCTGTGTGAAAGCTGATGTGGGCATTTCAGGCATTTTACGACGGCTACTAAGCAAACTCTCCAATTAGATTTGCCACGTTTTTTTTTCTTCATAATTATCACTAGTATACCCATTACTTTTACTAGTATACCGAAGCTGTCAGGAAAGACGTTTAATTACATACATAAATATGCACACACACACACACCTAACTACAACACCGGCAGTTTCGGTAATTTGCGGCCGATTGTGGTTTCCGAGCGTTTACCTCCCGGGGTACTCACTCATACCAGGGTATGACTACTCCCTGTCTTCAAACCCCAGGAAAAGGGAGACCAAGTATTCATACGCCTGGTAATGCCACTGACCGGGACAGGTGGTTATATATATATATATATATATATATATATATATATATATATATATATATATATATATAATATATATATATATATATATATATCCATCCTCATCATCATCTCCCACGCCTATTGACGCAAAGGCCCTTGATTAGATTTCAGCCGTCGTCTCAATTTCGAGCTTTTAAATCCATACTTCTCCCTTCATCATCTCCTACTTCAAGCTTCATAGTCCTCATCTATGTAGGCCTGGGTCTTCCAACTCTTCTAGTGGCCTGTAGAACCCATTAGAGAGTATGGTGAACTAATCTCTTGTGGGGAATGCGAAGAGCATGACCAAACCATTTTTATCTACCCCTTTTCATGATCTCATCCTCATATGGCACTCGAGTAATCTCTCTTCTAGTTTCATTTCTAATCCTGCCCTGCCATTCAACTCCCAATATCCTTTTGAGGTTTGTTCTCAAATCTACTAAATCTGTTGGAGATTGTTTCATTGTCAAGCAATGACTCATGTCCATACAGTAACACAGATCTCACTAGACTGATATATAGTCTAATTACCTCCGCCAACGAAGTTGCAAGGAAGTTATGTTTTACCCCATGTTCCTGTGTCTGTGTGTGTTTGTCTGTTTGTGTGTTTGTCTGATTGTGTGTTTGTGTGCATGTTTGTTAGTAAAACACCTTCCTGGCCACAATTTTAATCGTGGTGTAATGAAACTTGCAGGTATCAACTGTCATGTAAAAGGCTGGAAATTATTCAATTTTGGAAGGACAAGGTCAAAGATCAAGGTCACGAGCATATAAAATAATCAAATCACGAAATCAGCCATGTTTGGGCATTGTTGTCACAGACATTTCAAACTTGGTTCATATTTGATTGTATGAAAATCCATGCCCTTTAATACGTGTTAAGGTCAGAGGTCAAGGTTGAGTCCAAGGTCAAGGTCAAGCAAGAAGTCTAATTCTGGTCACCAACCATACGGCCATAATTTTGATCATAAAGTAATGAAACTTGTAGGGATTTCAAACTGTTATGTAAAGACCCGAGAAGGATTAAATTTTGGAAGGTCAAAGGTCAAGGTCACGGATAATTAAATCGTCCATATCACATAATTAACCAAAAGTTTGGACATCCTTGTCACAGACTTCAAACTTGGTTCATATTAGAGTGTATGAAAATCCACGCCAATTAATACATGTTAATGTCAAGGTTGAGTCCAAGGTCAAGGTCAAGCAATGGGTCAAATTCCGGCCATCAACCATACGGGCACAATATCAATCGGAAAGTAATGAAACTTGCAGGGATTTTAAACTGTTGCGTAAATAGCTGAAAATGATTAAATTTTGGAAGATCCAGGGTCAAGGTCACGGAGGAGTAAAATGTCCTTATCACGTAATCAGCCATAAGTTTGGACATTCTTGTCACAGAGACTTCAAACTTGGTTCATATTAAAGTATACAAAAATCGACGCCAATTGATACATGTTAAGGTCAAAGGTCAAGGTTGAACAAAAGGTCGAGAAATGAGCTGCCACGGGATAGGTCTGCACTCTACGGAGTGCCCCTCTAGTTTTTACATATTTTTCAGGCAATTTGATTTCTAAATTTTACTTAACCTAGGCATTGATTGATTTGCTTTTTTCAATCTTTCACTAAACTTTAATTCTAAAGACCCTGTATTGGAGATCATAGTTCCTAAATACTTAAATGATTCTACTTCATTAATGCTTTCTCCTTCCAATGATATTTCAGTTTCCGTTACATACTCCATTCTCGTCATCTCTGTCTTTCTTCTAATCATCTTGAGCCCAAGCTTCTGTGATATTTCATGCATTCTGTTAAGCAACCATTGCAAATCCTGTGGTGTTCTGCTAATTAATACAGCACCATCAGCATAATCTAGGCCAGGTAATCTCCTATTACAAATCCAGTCCAATCCTTCCCCACCATTTCTGACTGTTCTACGCATTACAGAATCCATGCGGAGGATAAACAACATAGGTGATAACACATTCCCTTGAAGTACTCCGCTGTTACTGGAAATTCCTTTGATAGCACTCCAATAACATTGGCACTTGGTATGCTCATAAACAGACAACCAAATTCCTATATTTAAGAGGAATTCCATAATGCACGACTCAACACAAAATTGGCCGGTGCACACTATCAAATGCTTTTCCATAGTCCACAAATGCCATCAATAGTGGATTTCCATATGCTACTCATTCCTGTAAAACATGTCAAAAAAAAAAAAAAAACTACCTTTTCCAAATCCTGCTTGTTCATGGTGTCTGTAATTGTTGCAATCAGTCAGGTCTCCTTATTTTTTTGATGGAGCGGGGGCATTTTCACCAACACTCCTAACTCCCATTCATCAGGTTTTGCCTCTTCATGTCACACTCGGCAAAATAATCTCATAAGTATTCTGGGGGTCATTTTCAGCCAGTATAATTTCAGCAGTTATTCCATCGTATCCAGGGGCTTTTCATTCATTGAGTTTCTTTAATGACAGCTTCGACTTCAAACACACTGAATTCATTCACAGGCACATTAAGGTCTTCCTCATCTTCAATTACATTGATCAAATTATTCCCTTCGTATCTCCTATTCATGGCCTCACTGAAGTGTTCCATCCAACGTTGCCTTTTTCCATCTTCTGTTGTTATAACAGATCCATCTCTCTTTTTGATGGGTATATGCTTCTTCTTCTTTACCGCAGTAGAGATTTAATTAATAATTCTACAAGCGATTTTTACACCACAGCCACTCCCTGAATTCATAGCTTTGTCAGCCTCATCTGCTTTCCTGTTTAAATATTCTCTCCAGTCATACGTAACAAATAAAAGATGTAGAATATTTTAAGATCACGTTAAAATATATAACTATAAATCGAGACTTATGTAAACTTTTTTTTTTTTTTTTTTTTGCTTATTACCATCCCAAAACCCACATCCTAACCCAGAATCCACCTACAAATAAAACTTGCAGATCACCCACAACCAAATTACCTACCCCCCCCCCCAAAAAAAAAAAACACCTACAAACTGCAAGAGTGTAAGAGCCCGTGCCTGGCCGTAAGCAGGGGTTAAAAGAATACCGGGTTAGACCGTCTGTGAGTTACTGCGCACCTTCGTGACGTCATTGGTAAGTGGCTGTAAAAGAAAACGAGGAAAACAAGTTTTAGGGTCCCTATAGTAGGTGTTTCCCCCATAGCACACTTTTCTTTCTTTCGTGATCGCGGAATGTAACTTTTCCCTTAATGTTCAGGCACTTTATTACTTGAAAATTAGAAAGTCCATAATCCTTTTAAATGGCCTCCTGCATTGTCAATCCGTGCCAGGTGTCTCTCACAAGGTAAAAATGATAGAACTTAGCATTTGTTTTTCTTTTATTACCTACTCCAGTTTTATCTCTGTTTTTATTTATTTTTTGGTAAGGAGATATGAGGATTCTGTTTAAAATTTATACTTTTTTAATGAAAATAAAAAAAAAAATATTTTTTTCAAGCTTTTATTTGGAAATTTACTATTTCTCTATTTTTCCATATTTTCGTTTTTGACTTCTCTCGCAGGAGATTTTTCTGTTTAAGATTCTCATCCTAAAAAAACATGCGACGCCGTACAAATAGAGAAACAACTTTTTTTAGATTTACAAAAGGAATCATATAAGAAATGAGAGAGAGAGAGAGAGAGAGAGAGAGAGAGAGAGAGAGAGAGAGAGAGATTTTACATTTTGGTCTTCCTTTCTCTTTTGACTTGATCTGCAGCCATATACGGAACAAGTAGCCATGACTCCTCAGGACCCAGAGGATTAACGAGGATTTATCCACAGATTAACCAGGTGGATGAAGACCGCTTGGTTAAGAGAGCTTGAGTTCTTGTTGTTCTCCCGA
>NC_090730.1:142938527-142941027 GCF_036898095.1 Palaemon carinicauda
GCATTCTCGTGTAAGTTCCGCGTGCGTGTGTGCGCACGTGTGTATATGTACAGTGTGTGCGGGTGTGAAACGGAAGCTATTTGTCAAAACGTCTTCAACAGGCTTCAGAATCCGGAGTCGGTCTTCGAAAGGTATTTCTACATTTTTTTTCAGAATCCGCAGTCGGTCTTCAGAAGGTATTTCTACATTTTTTTCAAAATATAGCAGATGGAGGTAAAGCGATCTGATATTCTGAATCATGTTTGCAAATAATTTGTGGAAAGTGATTACAGGATTTTGGATGGCAATAACAGGAACACTATTTTCTAATCTCGGCGCTGGGCTGAGAGTGGATCGCACTTTTGTTGGGATAAAAGACCAATATTGTGCGTGTGAGCAGTACTACCTGGAACTCGAAGGACGAATGAATATGATAAATGACAACTTCTTTTTCAGGATGGTCTCGTGGCTTCTGGCAGCGAGACCCAACTTCGAGGATGGGGTTGTTGAGGATTCTTTACTCCATCGACTCTTGTCCTCTATCCCTGTGGTTGGGGGATTTCTGACATCTCGGAGGGATCTTCGGCAGTGTGAGCTGAAGGTTCGGAACTTGGAACAACGACTGGAAATGATCAGAGAGGGTCTTGGACCTTTTCTCTCCTACTTTGTCCCTGGAATGGATAACACTGGCGCTCCCATGAGCGTGGGATACACCTGGATACTGGCTTGTTTGGCGTTAGTTGGAGGAGTTATATTATCTAAATTCTTATTTTCAAGGAAAGGAAAAATTAGCGATGGCAAAAAGAAACAAAATGAAATATTACGGAATGAATTGACGAACAAGATGACTGAAGAAAGGCGGATTGACGAACTTCAGGAAAAGCTGAATGAAAGAGATCTGGAAATTCGAGAATCCAATGACTTATCCAAAAAGCTGGAAGAACGAACGGAAGAAGCAGAAGAGGAAAGACCAGTCACTCGTCGAAACGTTTTGGAATCTGAGATGGATCGGTGTATACACAAAGAAGACTTTGATTCGGCGTTAGTTTTCCTAAGAGTTGTCCTTGAAGATTTTGACGACGTGTTGGAATGCCGCGTGAAGGAGCTCAGATGCCTGATGGCATTGGGCAGATGGGATGAGGCCCAGAACGTTTTAGATGAACTGCCCGATGAACACAAAGTAAACTTGGATGTAAGAGTGGAATCTGCCATACTTTGTGCAAGTCACTGTGACTTTGAGGAAGCTGAAAAAATTTTGGACGAAGTTCTGAAGGAATGCCCAAATCACCCTAGGGCACTCAAAGGACGGGAGTTCCTGCAGCGGCAGGTCTTATGGAATACGATTCCCTCAATGATAGACAACTCGGAATTTGATGCTGTCTTGGAAACAATTGCACGATGTCAGTCGCTAGAGTCCTTCTTCCCCTGGGCTCGAGCAGAACTGCTTCAATTGAAAGGGAATATCTTGTGCAAGCTTCGACGGCTGGAAGAAGCTCGTGAATGTTTCCTGAGTGCTCTTGCTATTGACGAGACAGATGCCGAAATTAGATTAAGACTCGGTCTATGCTACTTATTAGATGGAAAATACAGAGATGCAATTGCTCTATTTGAGCAACTGGACGAAGAGGAACAGCTGCAAGAAGACTTCGTATTTTATGCCGAGGCATTGGAAAGAATGGAAAGAATGGGATGTCCGTTCAAAAGCATCGGTGTTAAAACAGACGCTTCCCAGAAGGAAATAGAAAAAGCCTACAGGAAAATGGCACTCAAGTACCATCCTGACAAGTGCCATGGGTCTGACATAGACCAACAGGAAGTACATGAGATCATGCAACGGATCAACTACGCAAAAGATCTTTTAACCGACAACGAGAAGAGGAAGGAATACGACGAAGTCAGAAAATTTGTCGAAGATTTTGCAGAGGAACTTTTCGAAAATCCCAAGATGCAGGAATGGTTGGATGAAGATGAATCGGATGAATGGGATGGTTCGGATTATGAATATGATTCCGATGCTGATGAGGAGTATGATTTTGACTCTGATGATGATTATCTAGTTGATGAGGATAATATGTTGATGGAATATTCATATGAAGAATATTCAAGTTATGAAGAAGAGGAAGAATTCGATGAGGAGGAGGGAGAATCCGATGAGGAGGAGGAGGAGGAGGGAGAATCCGATGAGGAGGAGGAGGAGGAGGGAGAATCCGATGAGGAGGAGGAGGAGGAGGGAGAATCCGATGAGGAGGAGGAGGAGGAGGGAGAATCCGATGAGGAGGAGGAGGAGGAGGGAGAATCCGATGAGGAGGAGGAGGAGGAAATCGATGAGGAGGAGGAAGAAATCGATGAGGAGGAGGAAGAAATCGATGAGGAGGAGGAAGAAATCGATGAGGAGGAGGAAGAAATCGATGAGGAGGAGGAGGAGGAATTCGATGAGGAGGAGGAAGAAATCGATGAGGAGGAGGAGGAGGAATTCGATGAGGAGGAGGAGGAGGAAATCGATGAGGAGGAGGAAAAAATC
>NC_090730.1:142946027-142978527 GCF_036898095.1 Palaemon carinicauda
AAGGGCAGCATCAGCAGCAAGTAGAGAAAGAGAAGGAGGAAAAGCTACAGCAAAAAAAAAAAAAAAAAAAAAAAAAAAAAATCCAAAAAAAGGGCAGCATCAGCAGCAAGAAGAGAAAGAGAAGGAGGAGGAGCTCCAGCAGCAAAAAAAGAAAAAAAATACAAAAAATATATAAAATATAACATAAAAAAAAGGACAGCATCAGTAGCAAGAAGAGAAAGAGAAGGAGTAGAAGCTCCAGCAGCAAAGAAAGAAAAAGAAATCCAAATAAAATATAAAATAAAAAATCCAAAAAAAAGGCAGCATCAGCAGCAAGAAGAGAAAGAGAAGGAGAAGAAGCTCCAGCAAAAAAAAAAAAAAAAAATACTAAAAAAAATCTAAAATAAAGATCCAAAAAAAAGGGCAGCATCAGCAGCAAGAAGAGAAAGAGAAGGAGGAGTACACTTAGTGCTAAAGTGTCACTGGATTTGCGAGAAAAGCAGGCCTATATTGGGCCTGGGTACTTAGGCCTATGCAGATAAGTTGACGATAAAAATTTTAGGGTTTAGTGGAGAGAGAGAGAGAGAGAGAGAGAGAGAGAGAGAGAGAGAGAGAGAGAGAGAGAGAGAGAGAGAGAGAGAGAGAGAGAGAGAGAGAGTTTCTAACTTGAATAATACGTCAATCATGGGTCGATAATTCCAAGCAATACGTCATTCGAACGTCAGTCATTTCGAACAATACGTCAATCATTTTAAACAATGCGTCAACCGTTTCAAACATTGCGTCAATCGTACGTCAGTCATTTCGAACAATACGTCAATCATTTTAAACAATGCGTCAACCGTTTCAAACAATGCGTCAATCGTACGTCAGTCATTTCGAACAATACGTCAATCGTTTCAAGCAATGCGTCAATCGTTTCAAACAATGCGTCAATCATACGTCAATCATTTTAAACAATACACAATTTCGAATCCTTTATTTTTAACTTTAAATCTTAATACTTACATATTTGACAGAGCTAGCTAATTACGATCAAATTAGACCTTATAATAAGCTTCTCGGCTCTCTTTTCAGAAACATTCTCACTCAAAAAAATTAAAGTTAGCTCCTAAACACAAGATACTTGTAAGCTCCTTTAAATTGAAAAATATAACTTGAATAAAGAAATACTTTACTTAAGACATAATTTAAGCTCCTTTAAATTGAAAAATAAAACTTGAATAAAGAAATAATCTAATTAAGATATAATTTAAGCTACTTTGAATTGAAAAATAAAACTTAAATAAAAAAATACTCTACTTAAGACATAATTTAAGCTCCTTTAAATGGAAAAATAAAACTTGAATAAAGAAATAATCAACTCAAGCCATAATTTAAGCTCCTTTAAATTGAAAAATAAAACTTGAATAAAGAAATAATCTACTCAAGCCATAATTTAAGCTCCTTTAAATTGAAAAATAAAACTTGAATAAAGAAATACTCTACTTAAGACATAATTTAAGCTCCTTTAAATGGAAAAATAAAACTTGAATAAAGAAATAATCAACTCAAGCCATAATTTAAGCTCCTTTAAATTGAAAAATAAAACTTGAATAAAGAAATAATCTACTCAAGCCATAATTTAAGCTCCTTTAAATTGAAAAATAAAACTTGAATAAAGAAATACTCTACTTAAGACATAATTTAAGCTCCTTTAAATCGAAAAATTAAACTTGAATAAAGAAATAATCGACTTAAGACATAATTTAAGCTCCTTTAAAACGAAAAATTAAACTTGAATAAAGAAATAATCGACTTAAGACATAATTTAAGCTCCTTTAAATCGAAAAATAAAACTTGAATAAAGAAATAATCAACTTGAGACATAATTTAAGCTCCTTTAAATTGAAAAATAAAACTTGAATAAAGAAATAATACACTTGAGACATAATTTAAGCTCCTTTAAATTAAAAAATTAAACTTGAATAAAGAAATAATCTACTTAAGACATAATTTAAGCTCCTTTAAATTGAAAAATAAAACTTGAATACAGAAATAATCTACTTAAGACTTAATTTAAGCCTCTTCAAATTGAAAAATAAAACTTGAATAAAGAAATAATCTACTTAAGACATAATTTAAGCCTCTTCAAATTGAAAAATAAAAATTGAATAAAGAAATAATCTACTTGAGACATAATTCAAGCTCCTTTAAATTGAAAAATAAAACTTGAATAAAGAAATAATCAACTCAAGCCATAATTTAAGCTCCTTTAAATTGAAAAATAAAACTTGAATAAAGAAATAATTAAACAGAACAAAATTAGCCTCCCATAGGCCTAGCCCTTTCTCTTCACAACACTACCCTCAGGCAAATAGCGATTATCTAGACAAAACAAGTCTACCCAATCAACACCGAGTGTGACTAGTGACGTAACAGTGACGTCACTCCTAAGAAGACATTGGAAGCTGTACATGCATCAGCAGCTCTGTTTCCCAAGTCTGCTCGCGAGAGCTTATCGCGTTCACACGCCCACCTGTTCGAAGGGTTCGCTGCCAATTCTTCAGCGGAACGATGAGGAGTTTTATAGTTTTGTTCTAGCGCTATCTTATCAGAAGGCTATCAAGTAGGTGATGGTTATTTTCTGTTTTGGGGCCTGGCTCTAAATTAGGTTTGAATATCCTTTGTCTTAAGGTAGATATTTTTCAATGAGTTTTGAAAAGGCCATAGAATGGTGAAAATTAAATGTATTTCTCTTGTTATCCTGTACACTATCTGCAGGACATTCTGTCCGGAGAGAAACTATCTTCGATCTTTGGACGCCACTAAGATATTGTCTATTCATTATATATATATATATATATATATATATATATATATATATATATATATATATATATATATATATATATATATATATGTATATACATATATAAATATATATAGAAAATATATATATTATATATATAATATATAATATATATATATATATATGTATATACATATATATATATATATATATATATATATATATATATATATATACATATAAATATATACAATATATATATACATATACATATAAATATATACAATATATATATATATATATATATATATATATATATATATATATATATATATATATACTGTATATATATATACACACACACACACACATATATATATATATATATATACACACACAACAACAGCAACAAATACAGCCGTTTCTAGTCCATTGCATGCATGACAAAGGCCTCAGACAAGTCATTTCATGTCTAGATTTGGCCATTTTCATAACCACGCGGGTAGGAGACTTTAGTTTAATCGCTCAAAGCAAACCAACCTAGTATAAGTGTCCCTGACTAGTACAGCTTTGCTGATCATAGCAATACAGAAACCCTTTCACCACGATAAAGTTAACCCCACTCAGCAAGGTATATCTGTGAAGTAAGGGTATACATAAAAACGAGTTAAAAACAAATAAATGATTCATATATGGCCATAACTACAGTATAAAACTAGGACACTCAATAGAGAGCAGACCTCTGCCGCAGCAGCTTATTTCTCGACCTTGACCTTTGACCTTAATATGCATTAATTGGAGTGGAATTTCATACACTAAAATTTGCTTGACCTTTGACATTGACCTTCCGAGATGTAATCACTTCCAGCTTTTTACATAACAGTTAATCCCTGCAAGTTTCATTACTCTACCATTAAAATTGTGACCAGGAAGCTGTTCACAAACAAACACACACATAAATTACAAACAAATTACAAACACACGCACGGGCGAAAACATAACCTCCATCCAACATCGTTAACGGACGTAATTACAGTATGGTTGCAAAACCATTCAAATCGACATTACATGAAATGTACTCCTAACAAAAAATCGGCATTGCATGAAATGTATTCCTAGCAAAAAATCGGCATTGCATGAAATCATGAAAGGTCCTCCTAGCAAAAAAAAAAAAAAAAAATCAGCATTAGATGAAATCATGAAATGTACTATCAAAAATATCGGCATTACATGAAATCATGAAATGTAGCCTACTCCTAGTAAAAAATATCGGCATTGCATGAAATCATGAAATGTACTCCTAGCAAAATAATCGGCATTACATGAATTCATGAAATGTACTCCTAGCAAAAATATGGGCATTACATGAAATCATGAAATGTGTTGGTGTGGTACTGTTAAAACACACATTATTGTTCCAATCAAATGTCTCTTCAATATGCCATAATGTTTAGACTGTGTAGGTTACTTCTACTGAATACGTCTAAGTAAGTTTAACTTTAAAACAGTTTTTCACTTTAAAACAGCTTATTAACACCTCCATCACAAGAGTATAGATGGTTTGGTCGGATGACCATTCCGTATGACAGCTTGATCAAATCTAACTAAAATATCCATATTGATGATAACGTCTAGTTAGTTATCTCAGCATTTAATGACAAATTGTAAACACAACATTAATACCGGAAGGCACCTGGATCCGGTGAGAGACAACTCTTTCTCACGGCTTGTATTGTGTTTACTCTTCATGAAAAATGTTACATTGCAAATGGTATGCTTGGTCTTGACTTTCGCATCCTGCTTATGACTGATTTGGCGTTCTCACACTCGCTCCTAACTTCTACATTGACCTCTTGGGTCATGGATTTAAACATGCAATTTTACACACATTACTAAAGGTGTACTGTCACCGCATTTGTTGCCGATAAGACTTAACGTTAATTGTGGAGAACGGACGGGAGAAATTAGGTTATATTCCGCGGAAGATAACTTTTCCCTTAATGTTCAGGTACTTTATTACTTGAAAATAAAGTCCATAATCCTTTTAAATGCCCTCCTGCATTGTCAATCCGTGCCAGGTGTCTCTCACAAGGTAAAAATGATAGAACTTAGCATTTGTTTTTCTTTTATTACCTACTCCAGTTTTATCTCTTTGTTTTTATTTATTTTTTTGGTAAGGAGATATGAGGATTCTGTTTAAAATTTATACTTTTTTAATGAAAATACAAAAAAAAAAAATAATTTTTTTTTCAAGGTTTTATTTGGAAATTTATTATTTCTCTATTTTTCCATATTTTCGTTTTTGACTTCTCTCGCGGGAGATTTTTCTGTTTAAGATTCTCATCCTAAAAAAACATGCAACACCGTACAAATAGAGAAACAACTTCTTCTTTTAGATTTACAAAAGGAATCATATAAGAAATGAGAGAGAGAGAGAGAGAGAGAGAGAGAGAGAGAGAGAGAGAGAGAGAGAGAGAGAGAGATATTTTACATTTTGGTCTTCCTTTCTCTTTTGACTTGATCTGCAGCCATATACGGAACAAGTAGCCATGACTCCTCAGGACCCAGAGGATTAACGAGGATTTATCCACAGATTAACCAGGTGGATGAAGACCGCTTGGTTAAGAGAGGTCGAGTTCTTGTTGTTCTCCCGAGTAGAGTCAAATACAGACTGATGACATTTCTTATTCTGAACCCTAACCAATGCAGCCACTCAACGACATGCACGAGATTGTTCTTATTTAGGTCAGAAGCGGACTAACCCAGTATTCTTTTAACCCTGGCCGTAAGGGCCAGGCAATCTTCAACAACAAATGTAAACTTGCTACAGAAAAACATTTACTAAAAGACATATATGAAGCAATCTTGCAGGAGAATGTATTTTAACTAGAGATGAGGAGAAGGCCAGGTAGTAGACTGCAGACTATCCTTACATCAGTCATGTCGAGATGGGATGTTAAAAAAGAAGCATCCAAAAACATACGAGTATTTCCACAAACGGAATAATGTGACCAATTTAGTTTAATTGGCAGAGGAGGAAAAGCTAAATGAGACTTTAACTTCAAGAAACAGATCAGGCTGATAAAAACATATTTCAAGTAAGTAAACTATTTATAATACCGAAAATGTTGGTAAACTGGGCTTCTTGATTTCTTAACTATGAAATATCATGGAATTCCTTTCATTAGTTACTTGGCATTTTTCCTTAGGTTTGAATTGTTCTTAACTGGGAAAAGAGTATATGCATTTGATATGTATCAGGAAAATATTTTGGGGTGGAAGCAGGATTACGGAAAAAATTACCCGACCACACCACTTAAGGATAAATATAAAACTGACTACCATACTTGATGAGCACTTACATATGTATGTATGTGTATTTGTGTATGTATGTATGTATATATGTATGTGTATATATATATATATATATATATATATATAGATACATATATATACATATGTATATATATATATATATATATATATATATATATATATATATATATATATATATATATATATATAGAAGCAATATATATATATATATATATGCACATTATATATATATATGTATATATATATATATACATATATATATATATATATACACATACATACACAAATACACATACATACATATATTTATAATATATATATATATATATATATATATATATATATATATATATATATATATACAGTATATATAAAATCTGTACAAAGATATGAAATAAAAGATAAAAATTTTATAATGTAAGCACAGAATACCCAGATTTATTGGATTGTAATTATGGAATTTTGGATATATAACTAGGTGCTATCGCCTTTGAGCTTCATTCAGCACCAAAGTACAACTGCGGGAAAACTCTTCAGTTACTCTATGATGTAATAGTTAAGGAGTTGGACATCAAGATGGAAGAAAGGACATGGGAACTCAGGTGAAATAGGATATAAAGCAAGTGAAGAGAGGGGCCGATGGATGGCTGCAAAGACACTCGAATTATGCAATTGTGTCTATCCCCCTCTAGGTCAGATCTATTACTATTCATAGTTAAACATGTATTACGATACATCTTTATAAGAATGCAATTCTAAATAAGGTGTTCCCGAAAAGGCCAGGAATAACTATACTAAAACTCAGCTGCCCCATAAAACAGATATCTATATAATTATAGTCTTCATCTTCACGCTTCGGCGTGCAGTTTTCCCAGATCTTATATCTAAAAGAGAAAAGTTCCATGGTTTAATCGAGGTTGTTCCACCGTCTTTGGTGGACTCGTTTCCACTCAATGACTTCCAATAGCGACCCTAATATTGTTTGGTGTTATTTCAAGAGGCGAAATCATCTCTCCAGTGATGACTGGAAGAGGTGCCTTCCTCGAAGTTCATGTGTCTCATTTTTTTTCTTCTACGCGATGCTGATTAAGTAAAAAATCTAATGGCTGATTAGCTCATGTGTAATCGACACAGGGAATAAACATTCGTGTTTGCCAATATATCAAGTAATCATGAATCAGAGTGGGTGTTCTATAAAAAAGATGATAGACGAAAAATTTATTCTTGTTTACTTCTCTGTTTCATACAACAGATCAAGTCACCAAGAACTAGGAAGGTTCCATATATTTATCTTTTTCGGGGTTGGGGGTGGGGGGGGGGGGTGGGGGAGGGGGGTGGAAGACATGCAAATCAGACATGGCTGCTTTTTGAATGACTTGCATTTTCGTGTTTTTCTTTTTTTTTTCCTGTTGAGTCATAGTGTAGAGACACTACTTGAATGGATGGATCGTGATGGAATTATTATTATGTCAAAAAGCATTTCTGTATTATCTTTCGTAGAAACTCAACTTAGAGAAGTAAAGATTTTTTTTTATAATATACATTAAACACGACATAACTGTTCTGCCAAAAAGGGATACAACTAACTAATTCCCTTCACATTTATTTTCAACTTCAGCACGGGAATATGGGTTTGAATCAAAATACTGGCATATCACTACCGATGAATTTCCATTATGTATGTTCAAATTACTTGAGTCACGCATCATCCTACTGAACAGCAAACTGTGAGAAGGGAGGTTCTGAAAAAAGAATGATCATTCAGTCCTTCATTAAGAAGTAAACTTTCAAAAGCGTCGACCACAATTCTTTTCGCATCAGCAGAATACAGTTACCAGATCTTTACATCCTGGGTATGTAACCATAGATTAGTCCTAATGAGTAACGATATCTCGAATTTCTATCTACGATATTCACATGTGACGGGGAGAGATACAGTCATAAGAAATGGTTTTATAACTTTCTTGCTTGTTTCTTTCGAGTTATGAGATTGCCTAAAGGTCTTCGGGCGAAGTCAAGTACCAAACTTCAATGGCCTTTGCGAGTAAGAAGTCTAACAATCATATTTACATAAATAGAACATTACAGAATCCTCCTGTAGGAGGAGACTGGGTATTTTAGGTCACATTGGATTTTTATTTGTGGTTGGGCGGCCCAAAGAACAAAATAAAACACGAATACCATAACCATTTATGGTGAAATATCAAGTTGTGTTCTGCAATGCCACATGAAGAAGTAGAAAAGGAAGAACCTTTCTTATTAATTACTTTCACTTGAATGTTTGACTCACTCATATAATTATCTACAGCTGTTTCAGAAAAAATAGTTTCACTTTATGATAAGCAGTAATATTTTTTTTTTTTTTTTTTTACATTTCTGTATCCGTTCCTTGTTTTTCTTTTTTTCGTCTGTGTAGGACAGACTATAACACACAAATGTCACTGATAAATTGACTGTATACTATCTGATGATGATGGTATATGGGGTTTAGGATCACAGTCCAAGTACTGGGCTATCTCAATGTATGGGATTTACTTGGTGAAATATTTAATGATCTTACAAGGCTTCCATTTACTTCAGTTACTACACTGTAATTGTTCAATAGCCACTTTACTCTTGGTAAGGGTAGAAGACTCTTTAGCTATGGTAAGAAACTCCTCTAGGAGAAGCACATTCCAAAATCAAACCATTGTTCTTTAGTCTTGGGTAGTGCCATAGCCACTGTACCATGGTCTTCCACTGTCTTGGGTTATAGTTCTCTTGCTTGAGGGTACACTCGGGCACACTATTCTATCTTCTTTTTATTCCTCTTGTTTTATTAGTTTTTATAGTTTATATAGGAGATACGTATTTTAATGTTACGCTTCTTGAAATATTTAATTTTTCCTTGTTTCCTTTCCTCACAGGGCTATTTTCCCTGTTGGAGCCCCTGGGCTTATAGCACCCTGCTTTTCTAACTAGGGTTGTAGCTTAACAAGTAATAACAATAATAAAAATACGGTTCTCATTCTGGTTTTGAAGAATATCAGAGATGCTTATATCTATATCATAAACTGTAAAGCTGTTACGAATGAAATGTGCCCAGACCGAAGGAAATAAATTATAAAGGAAATACCATACTTTAACGCAACGAGATTGTTTGTGGCTGTTGTTTATTCAAAGGTAGAGTGTATTCTAGTATATACTATTACACATGGTCATGATAATTGGAAGTCATAAATGTATACAGTACATGCAACTATTCCTGAGAGAGAGAGAGAGAGAGAGAGAGAGAGAGAGAGAGAGAGAGAGAGAGAGAGAGAGAGAGAGAGAGAGAGATGCCATTAATCAACTTCCAACCTTAGGAAACTACAGACTTGTCTCTTAAATTGGAACCCATCATAGGACTTTGAAATTGCTGAAAACGGCAATGAAATTCAAGGCTTAGTAATAGGGATTACATTATATGATCCAGTTGATTAAAGTTCAAACTCTAAATCTGCAAACTTTGGAAACCCATTCAATCTAGGCAGAACTAACCATGCTAAGGTGGGTAGTTTTCTAAAATGGAACAGTCAGAAATATCAAGAGATGAATTAACAAATAATATTCTGACGCGAGAGTTGAAAGTGAGAAAAAGCTGATAATAAGTACGGAGTTTCTATGAATATTAAAGTGTTTGATTCATCTCTAACAAGGACCAGGGAAACACATAACAGATAGATGAAATCATATCACAAAGAATAATATGAAAACTATGAATAAATACTTATGTATGCATAAACTACATTCAATGATAGATATTTTACCTGTTGACTAAAAAAATATAATCGAGCACAAATTATTCAAATTAACCAATATTATAGAAAACATAATACACTTTCCCTTAGAGGTCAGGTACTTCCTGACATTGATGGGGTTACAAGATATAAAAGGGATCATTTTAAAAACGAACTACAAAAAATATTCTGTTGCAAATTCATCTGTGAAATCATAGAGTTGTAAAAGTATAAGTTGGAAGGAAAAGATTTTATGCGTTTGTCACTTCGAAACATAGGATCTGGAAATTCTTGATCATATTCATAGTAATGAATATCCAAACAATATACTTGAGGTCTATTATTGGATTAGATATATTCTTAACTACACTGTTGGAAAAAAAACGGTAATTTTTATCGGAAATTTTCCGTAGAAATATACTGTTCACAGCGGTATTTCAGTAAAATAAAGGCGACCGTAATTTTATCTTAATTTTTTCATTATCTTTTACGGGTTGGTGACCGTAAGATTACTCTTTTTCGTCAATATATCCGTTTATAAAACGGTAATGATCCAGGAATAAAGGTTGCCAGACATTTACTGCTTTATTATTGTAAATTTTTAAGTATGTAGTGATGGATAACGAATCTGCATAATATAGGGGGGGGGGTATCAATGACAAATTCAGTAATCAAAATAAGAATAAAAAAAAGAAATGGCGAAATAAAGATGTAATCTATCTTGCAATGTCTAATTTGAAGACCTTCAAGGAAGAAAGCTAGGCAAAAAAAAAAAAAAACAATTAATCATGCGAGTGACTATTGTAGAATCTTCAACCGACTTCAGACTGCTAATTAGTGGTGACTAGGAACCGATGACTAACATTGTAAATAGAGGTGAACGATCAGTATGGAATTGCTAAATAGTTCAAACCCAGATTATTTAGTTACATGAACTAAAATTCCTCAAACGTTTTTTTTTCATTTGCACAGAAATAAAGTAGTTATTTACCCACATTGTAATTTATCGAGCCTCATAATAAAAGACATTAAGTAACACCACTTTCTACTAGAAATAAATTGTATACAGTGAGTCAATAGACAACCCTTTTGTGTCAACCGAAAGCGCCAAAGTTTCTCTGAGAAAATTATGGAATTGTTAAGGCAACCTGCTATTATGTTTTGCAGTCTGTGCATATGCTAAGTAAAAACTAGCAACTGGAACCGAAACAAAAATGATTTGTTTGAAAAGTTATTAGTAAGCAAGAGAGGTAAAGGACATGCTATTGCAATTGAATACATCATCTTAGTAACATGGAATATATACATCTGATCAAAATCGAAACTTTTGTCATATCTCCTCTGAAAACAGAATGAATCCAATCTTTGGAGTCTGTCACTATTTTAAAAAAGACTGAAAAAACAAACAAAAATGATAAAATAACTATGAACAGATTGATTCATGTAGCAACAAGTTCTAGTGTCGAGATTAATTATCCCCGTGCAATAAGGAATTGATGGCTTAGATTATGTTATATTGGCGTTATTTTAGATAAACTCAAAACATGTCCCTTTAATAACATTATGTTCATATGTCCCTGCCTAAGAAGAGAAACTTTTACTGAAAGTTGACAGTGCATTATCTAAAACGGAAAAAGTAAACATTTTAATGTCAAATTAGTATATGTACTGCCATTATGTACTCTTAAAATCATGCTAGTTTAACAAGTTACCTTCCTTGTGCTAAGTTCATTCGATAGAATCTTTATAAACTACTATAGAACTATTTTGTGTTCAATTTGGCTTTCCACCAAGTTACCCGATAGAATCTTTATAAACTACTATAGAACTATTTTGTGTTCAATTTTGCTTTCCACCACGTTACCCGATAGAATCTTTATAAACTACTATAGAACTATTTTGTGTTCAATTTTGCTTCCCACCACGTTACCCGATATATTTCAACCAATCACTCAACTTCATCCATCAAAAACTGAATATTAATCAAAGTGTTATTTTGTCAAAATATGAAAGGCACCTTGAAATTCCTTATGCCTTAGTATAATAACGTATTTTTTGTTGTTATGCTTTAGACCTACAGTAACCATTTTCTCTCTTGCAGTATATTTTTGTTGTCGCAAAAATTTTCCAGTACACCGATTAACGATTACTTGGAATCAAGTCAAAATGTTATTTCAGTCAGTTAATGTCACTCATGTTAGCTAAAATGATTGACAACTCATTTTCTCAGACATTAATCATTGAAATGAGACAGGAAAATTTCCATTAATTTTGAAAAATTTAATAATTTTGAGAAACTAATTCCAAGGGATAATAGCTTGAATCAAATACTTTTTGATTATTCATACCTTTTTATTCCAACTTTAACTCATAATATTTATGATAGTTTCGAATAAGTGTGTAAAGTGGGGTTATATTATGCTGGAACTTCTTAAATATGTAAGGCAAACTGGCAGAAGTAAAACATCCACCCTATTTTGATGTGTCAAGTCATTATATGTAACAGTATTTACTTTATCCCCAAAATTTGAATAACAGTAAAATTAAAATTTCATCCGTTTCACAAGAAATCCATTCCAATAATCTTACTTTTTGGGCGTTAAAGAATACATGAAAATAGGTATTCAGAAAATAATCATATTCTGCATCAATATAATTTTTGAAAATAAATAATGAGTCAGTGTAAGATGAAATATTTTTCTGAAAAAAAGGTTATCCTCGACTTAGTGATTGGAAAAAAAACACGGTTTTCGTATATTAAACTTCACTTCCCGGAAATCAACTAACCAAAAACAAAAACAATATGAACGAACATCTGGGTCAATTTCATTAATTCCAGTTTGCTGCGTAAAGAGGTGTCAGGTGGCAATGCAGAATAATGCAGGCAAACCATCTGCATTTCGCCTCCCATTCTCCTTATAACACCCCCCCCCCCAGCCTTCCCAGCCCCCAAACCACCCTGGGCCTCTCCCTCCCCTTCCAGCCAAGTAGTTGCTAGCACGCCTGATGCCATGGGTGTGCTTTAGATCCTCTGCGGCGTTTCACTTTAAGCCCATTTCCCATCGAACTTCAAGACATGTCGGGAGAATTCCTGTGGTCTTTTGTGCTGAGGGTCAAGGGAAAACGAAGAAGGAAGAAAGACTCGCGAGAAGGAAGAAAAGACGCGAAAAAATGCCACCTCGTGGAAGGAGTGCTATTGCAGAGAGGCGACTTTAGCCTCTTCGGTAAACTGGAATATATACTGTATATATATATATATATATATATATATATATATATATATATATATATATATATATATATACATACATATATATATACACATACATACATACATACATACATACATATATACATATATATATATACATATACATATATATATATATATATATATATATATATATATATATACATATACATATATATAGGTATTTATATATACATATATATACATATACATATATATATTTATATATACATATATATATATACATATATACATACATACATACATACATACATACATACATACATACTGTATCATTATATAATCAACTATTCACGTTATTACACACATAGGAAGATTTACCAATATCCAAATTTGGTACGTAGTCTAAGCAACCTTTAATAAGCAAGCAGTTTGCTGGCAAATACAAGAATAACCCCAAAGACACAATCCAGTTTCCTTTTAAGAAGAGAAGACAATTGAAGGCCACAAACAGGAGCCACATATGCAATTGTTTCTTTCTAAAAACCCCAAGAGAGTTTAAAGTGTTGAATCTAGAACCAAAACAACGGCCTCCAGTTGCAATAAAAACAAGTCTTAAGGCAAAGACGATCTCATTCTGACATTGCTCACATTCACAGGCTTTAAGCGGAGGGAAATGAGGAGAGGAAGGGGAAATAGGAGAAGTAATAGAAGTAGGAAAGGGAGGGGAATGGATGGTGAGAGAGATAAGGTCGTGGTGGGAGTGGAGGTCTTAGCGATCGTGCAGTGTTTGTCCATTTTATTTTTACAATGTAGTCTTTTTTATGGATTAACTTAATTGTAGTTACTTCTGCAGTCTCCTTCTTTTATAAAATTTGTGCATTTGCTTGAATTACACGTCTTGTTCCTCTAACTGAAATTGTATAATCTATTCAACCATTATTTTCTCTATTTTGTTCCGGATTTTCAATAATTGGTGTAAGAAAATCTCTTCCTGAAATGTAACTCTAAAGCTAGGTCTAATATTTTATCTTGTATTATGTATTGCATAAAACTACTAGTAGAAGCCTCAACTAAACATTTAATAAGTTTGGGTTATACGGAAAAATGACTAAAACAATATTTTGACGAAAAACTAGCGATGTTAACGATGGCGTGAAAGTTGGAAACTACGATACATTTTCAGTAGATTTTTCCCACGTTACAGTTGATCTGGAATGATTAATGGCAAACGCTAGTATTTTGAATCTAACCGTTTTCATTAGTTGATGATTAACATCTAAAAGGTATAAAACGCGGCTGGGGATGCAACTTTCTGAAATCATTCTTTTAAAAGAAATCATGAAAGGGACAATTTTCAGAATAAAAGTCTACACTATGAAAGCAATTAGTTTTGGGAGGGAGCCAAAAATGAAGTCCCTTTCCAGAGAATCTTCGTCAAGCCAAAGGTAGTCAACAGAAAAAAATAATTACGATCGAGCTTTACTTACAGGGGATTTTGTATTTTAAATATATGATGTATAAAATCTGCATTGCAGGACTACCAAAGGTTGTCTTCCTATAACATGAAAGATATAAGGTCAACCAGGACGGGCAAAATTCTAAAATATGGTAATACAATCAATGAAGAAGACTCATTCAAACTTAGTCTGGTTCAGGTTCACCTTGCAATACAAAAAAAAACTTTTATGCCTAGCAGGGACGTGCAGAGAACTTTTTCAGGGCAGGTGCTCAAGTGAAAAAAAGGGCAAAAATATAGAAATGAATGAGGCTAAATATATACCGGCTCAATATTCTTTCAAATTTATTTAAAATAGCCATCAATATTTCAAGAAAGAGATAAACATGACTGATATAGGTATCAGTGGGCTAATGTTTTTTATGAACATAAAATCTACAGCACTGACTACCAGTAGAACGAGGAAATTTAACAAAAGAAAAATTATATATATTACTTTTATATAAATGACAAAGAAAATCAATCAGTATGATCAATAAACTTGGCTAATAACCAGACCTTATCATTTTATATTTATAAGAGAACCCTTCTGTGTGCCATTTCTTTGAATATGCTGATAACTTCACTGTTGTTGATTGTGATATCCTTTTCAACTGCTAGCAACAAAAGATCAGATAACCTCTCCTCACTAGACAGGCTGAGTAGCTTTGTCTTCACCAGCTTGAGTTTGGAGGAGGTCCTTTCCTCTGTTGCAGTTGTGACGGGTAGAGTGGCATAAATTGTTAAGAGTTCAAGCATAAAAGGCAAAATCTCCTAGACATTGTTTTCTTTCATCAGGTTGAGCATTGTAGCTGCAGTGCTTTGTGGCAGGCAAGGAAATGAGGAATCGAAGATCTTTAATTCCAACCGTAGCTTGTCCACTTCTTCAAACATAAAACTGGCATAATTTTTGCAATGACTCGAATGCCTCTTCATTCACAGGTTCTTTCCAGTTATCTTGGACTGTCATACAATGAAAGGCATTTAGGATACCTCACGTTGTGTTGTCTCCACCTATTTCAATCTTCAATTTAGCTCTCGTGATATTGTATCTAAAAACACATAAAATACTCTCATATGGTAGTACTCATCCATGGATTGATATTGTTGGTCCTCAGTAGCAGATGTAGCACTATACTTGTATCTTTCAGGCATTTTTCTTCTTCTGCCTTGTCCAGAAATCCCAGAGGGGAGGTCGATGGCCATGGATTCAGCTCTCTTTAACATTTGTAAAAATCTGAAACTTCCATCATTTCTTAATTCTCTCAAACTTTGTAGCACTCCATCCACAATTCTATAGGAGGCAGCCAAATCAAAGTCTTTCTGTTGTAGGGCATTAGAGGCATTGGCAGTTTCTTGAAAAACTGGGGTGGCAGTCTCAAGACAAACAAGAAATTCAAAGTTAATACTTTGCAGCAATATTAAGGCATCCCCTGCTGATGCATCAGGAGGATATTTTGCACTATCTCTTCTAAAAATTGCTTCAGAGCTGAGATGACCTTCCTCATGGTTCTAAGAGCTGAATCTCTGCAAGCCCATCTTGTATCTGATAGCTTCTTAAGTTGAAGTGGGCGGTCTTCTGGATACATTGCTTTCTGGATCTCCATGAAAGCAGCATGCCATTTTCAAGAGTTAGCAATAAAAGCATACAGTTTCTCCACAAAACTGAAAAAAGTTACAAACTGAATACTTGATTTTGCACTTTCGACTAATACTAAATTAAGGCTGTGTGGATGGCAGTGTACATAGAGTGCCTTTGGGATCTGTCTTTGGAGTCTGGACTGTAATCCTTTGTATATTCCACTCATATTTGCTGCCCCATCATATCCTTGTCCACGCATATCATCTATGTTATTTGAAAGCTAAGACACTTGGGATCTTTTCAGTATTTTTTTTTTATTACATCCAGGTGCAATTTAACTACATTGTCATACTTGCTAAACATTGTCTTAGCAAGTATACAGTAATGGATATCAACCTACATAACATTTCTGTTTCTCTGCTTCTCTTTGTCTCTAGCAGCTTGTACTTCCTGATAAGCTGTTTCTATAGCAATATGTATTGCTTGACTTTGGAACCCTTTCCATCGAACCCTACCAATCATGTGAGATTCTGAACTAGCATGCTCCTTTATTTTCTCTAAAGCTGTCCTTCAACGGCTTGTGCCCTCTGATTTCCAAGCTACTCGGCCCCTGTACTTTTCCTCATTCAAAAACAGACGACAGCTGAAGCAGAACATGGCATCTTTCTGAGGTGAATACTCAAACCAAGAGTTAATAATAATAATAATAATAATAATAATAATAATAATAATAATTATTATTATTATTATTATTATTATTATTATCATTATTATTATTATTATGATTATTGACAGATAGGCAGCGGGCCTATAATACATCCCTCTCAAAAGGGCACTTTTAATACAGTAGCAAAAGGGGCAGGTGCTTGGGCACCCCTAGCACCCCCCTTCGGCACGTCCCTGATGCCTAGGGTAGTTTCATGATAACCAACAAGCCCTTAGATTCTGAGATGGGAAGGTTAACTTATGGCGAGAAAGGAACACACACTCTCTCTCTCTCTCTCTCTCTCTCTCTCTCTCTCTCTCTCTCTCTCTCTCTCTCTCTCTCTCTCTCTCTCTCAGAGAGAACGGAAACTACGGCATAGGGCCGTCGAAGCGGTGCAAACCCTAAAATGAGTGTTTTATCGGAAACAGCCCCGACTTATTTCCAAATCTAAACCGCTGTATTAACTTAGGGTAGATTAAGAGACATATCAGGAATTACATTTAGCAGCCTTAGCTCGGTAGTCTCCATTTCAATTAATTGTTAATATGTTTGCACCAAAGGATTTGATTCAGCACGATTAAGATATGCTACTCACATACAGAGAATTCACTGTATTTTGATTAATTTCTTTTCTAAATATAATTTACAAGAATATCAAGTTATGTTTTTTCCATTTCGATAACATAAATGAATTATCTTTAATGAAATAAGTGTAGGAATGTCGATGACAGATTTAAACATACACACAGGTACACACTCATTAAGATCTTTCCTTTAAATCTAAAGCATATGGCAATTGATTGATTGATTTTGAGGTTCATGGCATCCTGACATCGAAGGTCACTGACGACGATATCGTTTGTTATCAATAAAGAATGAAAGGGAATTAAACTTAAGGCCATAAAGCGAAGAAGTCCTTAAAAAGGTTAAATAGCTTTGACCTGCTCCTGAAATACATCTAAAATACCGCTAGAAAAATGGCGAGGAATAAATGTAACTCGGATAATAGTATTCCCAATCACACAATAAGGAGTTGAGAGTAAAAAGTGAAAATACGGACATATATTATTTAGTGTCAGGTATATCATTGTGTCCTACTTAACAGCGTTTTGATGTGCCGAACTTTGGTTACCTTACCGACACATACAAAAAAAAAAAAAAAAAAAAAAAAAAAAAAATTCTAAGATATTTGTATAAAATCAGTAGTAGAGCCAGTCGCTCTACCTTAAATAATAGCAAAAAATTATAAACTGGTGTCAGTTTTGCGCAATAGGGCAGGCGAACAATAAGAACATCCAGATTTGACTTTGATGGAATGATTAAGAAAAGCATTATCGTGATGATGTGTGAAATTTGACTCCATCAACTACAAGTGTCGTATCCGAAATCATGCACCCTAAACCCTACATACCAGTGCAGCGAGAACCATGAAACATAGACACATCAACAAGACATACAAGTGGCCTTTAGTAGCGAGTTTAAAGTTGCTTGCGAGGATTGAAGAGGACTCTATGTAGAAGGATAGATTCAATCAGCTAACTTCCCTACAATTTCGAGAAGCTCACTTTTATAGATGGACAGACAACACTAAGGAATGCATGCCGCTAAAAAATGCTTTACATACTCGATGGTTTAAAATCTGCCATCAAGGGGGAATATAATGTCAAATTGTTGAAAAATACTATGGAATTAGAAAAGGATGGTAATACACATATGATATAAAATACAGAACCACTGAAGAATACAACATATCCAAATAAGCCATCTTCGTAAATTGTACAGAGGTACACACTAATACCTTTTGCTTGGCAATGATCATGAAGGCCTTCTCCTTTTACTTGAATAATTTTCATGATTCATGGTACATATATCTTGAATGGGCATTAGATTAATAATATCAGTTTGACCGAGGCTGGACTGAATGGCCCATGGACACTGAATGCTTTTATCTCTCAAAAAGAATACAAGCACAACTTGAAACTGTTTAGGCATTTTGTCAGAATGCTTGAGGAAAAACACAAGCACCAAAGTTGCCATACCTTTGGAGCAATTAATTTGAACAATGACCTCACTATAATGAAAATTTCTAGAACCAAATAAGGGGAGCTAAAATGGTGAAATTTAAAGATGAATAAAAAAAATACAAGTGAAAAATATAAAATAAAGAACTTTAAACGGGCAATAGTCGTTATATTATCAAAAGAGTTTGTTATATTGAAAAACATCAGCGTCACACAGCACCTGGAGCCTCTCATTCCCTTTGTAGAATTTTCGCCATCATCGCATAACAAAGAGAACAAAATAAATTCATATTTAAAAAAAGAAAAAAAATATATTATAATATAAGAAATTCACAAATTGCGCTGACCAGTCATGAACAATAACCTTAGCTAATAAGAAGGTACAAAAGCAACTCCAGCAAAGCCATTAACGATTTCTCGAGTATGATTGGTAGTTATTTACTATTTTTTCTTCATAAAACTTGGAAAGGAACTCCTTCCATCAATATCCCGTATATCATACATTTTTTCATCTATTAAAAACAGATCAGTTTTAATCTATCCTTCCTCTTTTAATTTTCTTGATTCCTTTATAAGGTCCGGGATAGTTAATACCATGTGGAACCCTATCCATCGTTTGTTAATTCTTAGATAAAGGCAAATCATGGAAAAACAAACGTCTAAGGAAAACGGCAGAGATGGAATGCTCTAAAAAAACAGGATGCTATAAGCCCAAGGGCTCCAAAAAGGAAACTAGCCCAGGGAGGAAAGAAATAAATCAATTACAAGAGAAGTAATTAACAATTAAAATAAAATATCTTAAGAACACTAACCACGTTAAAATAAATATTTCATACATAAACTATAAAAACTTATAAAAAACAAGAAGAGAAATAAGATAGAATAGTATGTCCGAGTGTACTCTCAAGCAAGAGAACTCTACCACAAGACAGTGGAAGGCCATGGTACAAAGGCTATAACACTACCCAAGACTGGAGAACTATGGTTTGATTTCGGATTTTGGAGTGTACTTCTCGTGGAAGAGCTGCTTACCATAGCTAAAGAGTCTCTTCTACCCTCACCAAGAAGAAAGTAGCCACTGAACAATTACACTGCAGTAACTAACCCCCTGGGCGAGGAAGAATTGTTTGATAATCTAAATGTTGTCAGTTGTATGAGGACAGGAGAATATGTAAAGAATAGACCAGACTATTCGGTGGACGTGTAGGCAAAGGGAAAATGAACTGTAACCAGAGAGAAGGATCCAACGTAGTACTGTCTGGCCAGTCAAAGGACCCCATAACACTCTAGCGGTAGTATTTCAACGGGTGGCTGGTGCTCTGGCCAACCTACTATATGTAGTACTTCTTGCACTTAATGCTAATATCTACATAATAAACGGAACTTTATAGAAAAAATGGTCGAAGGCACTAATAACGCATTCCAACAAAGTGCTATGAATTAAAATATGTCGGGGGAACCATATATTATTTGGAGAGAGAGAGAGAGAGAGAGAGAGAGAGAGAGAGAGAGAGAGAGAGAGAGAGAGAGAGAGAGAGAGAGAGAGAGCATACATACATGAAAAAAGAATAGCAAGCATTATTAGCTGGCCTTGAAATCTCTGTTCAATAAAACCTTTGATGTCAGTCCTCTCTCTCTCTCTAACTCACAAACGGATAAAAGTACCATTAAAGGTGAAACAATTATAGATTTCGCATTCCACGACCTCTATTCTAACTGCAGCGCGACCCCGTCCTATATTTATTGCTAGTTTGATCGCTATAGGCATGGCTTTAACTGACATGATGATTGATTCGAACATAAAAAATTTTATGGGCATTTTTTGCTCATTCCAAAAATAGGTTACTTGATTAGAAGTAAGTATCACCTCTCTACACAATTTCACTAGGAAATAAATAAAATTTAGAATGAAATCGAAAACTTCCTCAATATTGCAGGGGTATGGATGGCAAGATATTAGGATTTTCAAGTACTGACCCGCAATTACTTAAATATATTAAAAGCAGAATAATAAATGTTTAATGTAAATAAAATAGGATTTATAACTTCAATTAAAAATGTATTCACGACTAGATATATTTTCTTTTTAAAAACATATTTAGATAAATAGTTAAAATTATAAATACACTATATGTAAAATAAAAAAAAAATATGCAAATATACTATGATGTATATATGTTATAAATTATAAGATTGTAAATGTGTATTTCATAATAAAAGATAAACAAAATTGTTATTAGTAGTAGTAGACTTAGTAGTAAAATAGTAGCAGCTGTAGCCAAGATGCAACCGATGGTGACCATTTAGCAATGTTCTTATACCTCGTACTGCACCAAGGCTATGTACCGAAGCGTATCACGCTCTAGCTTCTACAGTATTATTTCCTTACATTAAGGACCATTCAGGAAACGTGTTCCTTGTTTCCTTTTTCCTAATTTAAAAAAAAAAAAAAACTATGTTGGAATGATATGTATTACTAAAGATTATTGTATAATTTCATAGACTAATTGCATTGTCGGAACAAAGTTTTTTATTTGACTTATCAGAACGTTTGTACTGCAATGACGGAAGTATTCTATAATATCAGTCAGTTTCATAATGCCTTTGATCCCGTCTTTAATTAGATTTGCAGATTCTTAGAGCAATAAACTCAAGATTCAATAGGGAGGACACGATATAAGTGCGAGAGGTTTTCAACTAATTTTACTGACTATTATTCTGACTTGTCTTAACTTTTTTGTTATCATTTCCTTCAAGATCCCGACTTAACTTTGAACTGCTTTCCATTATGCACGTTATTTGGTTTTCGTTTTTGTCAGTTTTACTAGAGCTTCTATGTTCTTTTCTTGATGGCGCAGGGTTATTCCTCTTGGAGAAACATTGTAGAGAACAGGTTTTTGTATATCTATTTAATTATTTTTTCGTCGTTTTTGTTTGTCAAATCCTTGAGAGAGAGAGAGAGAGAGAGAGAGAGAGAGAGAGAGAGAGAGAGAGAGAGAGAGAGAGAGAGAGAGAGAGAGTAATTAGTTTAACGGTTGTTAATAGATGGTGAGACTGTTGGGATAATTAAAGGTTGTTGGCATATTTTTGCTAGATTGGTTAAGACGGTAGCGAGTGTCTTGACCAAATACTTTTCTTTAACCTGAAAGGAGCATGTATTTTTTAAATGTGGGATTATTATTATATAAAGTAGATTGGAAATATTTCCTATTCAACAGACTGTCCCTCCTGCTTCTGAATGAGATTGTTTGATGATGACCCAGCAGGTGTAAACATATTGAATATACTGGTGATGATAACTATGAAGATGATGAGGATGATGATGATGGCGATAACGAATTGGACCGGAACAGAATATTTCTTGAAATAATCCGAAAAAGGACCGAATGCTTTGTCGAATTGACGGAATTTTACCGATTGCTACAGAAATGCCGTAGTGTTCGGTGTCAGATTGTTCAGACTTGTGTGGACGGTGTTCGTGTCGATGGACGCGCATGCATACATGCACGCATGCACGCACAAACACACACACACATATATATACATATACATACATATATATATATATATATATATATATATATATATATATATGTAGGTATTTATATATGTATGTATTTTATTAGGTTATGGTGATTCATGTATTCGTATGTTTTAGTCTTGAGCGTTGTTAAGTATTTTCGGTATCATCAAAATTTGTTGATTTTCCTTTTAATATTAAGAAATATAAGTTTGAGGATGAAAAATAGTTAGAATAAATATTCTTGTGTCTATGAGTCTGGTTGTTGATAAAGTAAGGGAAAGTTTGTGTTAGTGGGACCATGTCAGAAAGTTAGATTCAAGGGTATGTTTTTTAACTTATTTTTTTTTCTTTTTAACATTCTTCCCAAAACTATATAGTTACGGGTCAAACCACACTGGTGTAGGTTAAGGTTTAATTCCAGAGGTGACCAAATTGTGGAATGATCTTCCTAATCGGGTAGTTGAAACGGTAGAGCTTCAATAGTTCAAATTTTCAGCAAATGTTTTTATGTTGATCAGGCTGACATAAGTCTTTTTATAGGTTATATATGACATATGTTTTATGTTGTTACGGTTTTTAAAATATGTTACTGTTTATTATTTCTCATATAGTTTGTTTATTTCCTTATTTCCTTTCCTCATTGGGCTATTTTTCCCGGTCGGAGCCCTTGGGCTTATAGCATCTTGCTTTTCTAACTAGGGTTGTAGCTTTGCTAATAATAATAATAATAATAATAATAATAATAATAATAATAATAATATAATGTTTACCTACCTTTCCATTTCATGGAAATACTTCCAAATCAGCATACCTAACGATTGGGAGAATTTCTTTTGAAAAAATCTAACAAAACGTAAAGCAAACTAGTAAATGCCAAGCGAGAGTGGGAAAAATCACCAAGAGACATGAAAATTACATGTAATAAGAAATTGCCAAAGATATACTGCGGCAACTAAATGAATAATCATCCAGCGGTAATAATTAACATAATCATCCATTTTCAGCCTACTGGTGATTTCTTTGTTCAGAGATCCATAAAAAATTACCAATTGAGATTCAGATGAAAGATGAAAAGCGAAACATGAACAGACAAAATGGTGAAGCGGATCAGAATCTGCTGCTTAGAGAGAGAGAGAAAAAAAAAACGATTTAGCGGAAAGTCAAAAACCTCTTCACTGGAAAGAAAATTTAACATATTTCCTGTATAATAATAAAACTACCTCTTCAGGTGATTTTGACAAATATAAACCCCAAAGAAAATTCTAAGGAGTAAAAAAGCTCAATTTACTAAAAAAAGCTCACCCGTGGCATGCCTAGATGCTTGTTGTACGAGCCATGGGGGAATTTGCAATTGAGTAGTTGATCGTCAAATATCTTTTGGGAAGACAAGTCAAGGAATAACCAAAAATGTATTTTGACAAAATTACATCAATAATACCGAAGATAAAATTCTTTAAATGCTGTGGTTGTGGTAGCCAATTGGAAACGTGCCTACCTCGCGTTCTGCCGGACTAGAGTTCGAATCCCGCTCAAGTTCGATAGTTTCTTATAGTATCTACAACCTCATCATCCTTGTGAGGTAAGAGTCATCAGCAGCCATTGCCTGTCCCTACTAGGACTAGCTTGGGTGGAGAGGGAGCTTGAGCGCTGATCATACGTATAAATGAAATCACTAGAACATTGTCATTGTCCCTTGCCTTTGCTATTCATGAGTGACCTTTAAACCTAAAGGGAAATAGCCGTATGATCACTTAAATTAGAAAACTCATCTATCCGGAATTCATCTTTGACTGGATATCTGCAACAGAGTCTCTCTACATACATGGATTCTCGAAGTTACTTTCCATTGACCGCGAGAGACTGGCAAGTGCTATTATCAATTACGTTCTCATCACCCTAGACGATAACAGTCATCATCAACCCCCCGACGATAACAGTCATCATCACCCCCAGACGATAACAGTCATCATCACCCCAAGGTGATAACAGTCATCATCACCACCAGGGGATTGAAGTCATCATCACCCACAGGGGATAACAGTCACCATTACCCCAAAGTGATTCAAAGTCATCATCACCCCAGGTGATAACAGTCATCATCACCCCCAGGTGATAAGTCATCATCACCCCCAGAGGATAAGTCAACATCACCCCCAGGGGATAATGGTCATCATCACCCCAAGGCGATAACAATCACCATCACCCCCAGGGGATAACAGTCATCATCACTCCCAAGGGTATAAGTCATCATCACCCCCAGGCGATAACAGTATTCATCACCCCGGGGGATAACAGTCATCCTCACCCACAGGGGATAACAGTCATCATCACTCCCAAGGGTATAAGTCATCATCACCCCCAGGCGATAACAGTATTCATCACCCCGGGGGATAACAGTCATCCTCACCCACAGGGGATAACAGTCATCATCACTCCCAGGGGATAACATTATTAGATTTCATGCGTATTGCTAATTGGAATATCAAATTTCTATACGTCAAGATTGCAACTGGCATTTTCAAATCATATCAACATTGACTAGATAGACAAGCCTCCTGGTAAATTTCCATTCAATATTTTTGAAAGCCCACTTAAAATTTACAACTGAAAGTCATATATAAGAAATAACTTGCTAAATAACATTAAGTAATTAGCAGACACAAGCAAAAACATTCCTAAGAATTAGGGTGAGATCCTCTATTACAGGGTATACTGTACATTAGCATAAAATCATTAATCTTTCACCCTGCTGAAGATTGTCTTTGTGAAGAAAGGAAGGTAAAATGAGAGAGAGAGAGAGAGAGAGAGAGAGAGAGAGAGAGAGAGAGAGAGAGAGAGAGAGAGAGAGAGAGAGATGAACAGCCAAATCTTGATGGAAGAGCCAGTAAATCAGATCAGTATCTCCGAGTGATGTTTCACAGTGGTCAGAATCACTGACAAGATGACGAATAGCACTAACGATCAGAGTTAATTTTCAGAGAGAGAGAGAGAGAGAGAGAGAGAGAGAGAGAGAGAGAGAGAGAGAGAGAGAGAGAGAGAGACCCATTAATCAGTTGCTTGAAAGTAGGGTTCGCCCAGGATGATAATTCTATGCTTTTGTGTGTGTGTGAGAGAGGGAAGCATTCTCTGGTTTTAATGCTGTATATTTTGCACATAACATTTAGATAAACGTTTCTTCCTATAATGCTATACTTCAACTAATACTGTTCCTTAAAAGGTAAGCTTAAATTTCTTCTCCACTGTTATTTCATTTTTTTTAATCTCATTTATTTTTTTTTTTAGTTTTAGAGATCCAATCTTTTACCCGTGTAAAACTTGAAATTCTTTTTAGACTTATCCATGTATGAAACCATGACGTCATACCGACCTCGTTTTACAGAAAAAAAATGGAATTCCAACCTTCAGAGGTAGTTGTTCTTAAAGCCATAGCTAACATAACTCTGCAGTTATAGATGATTTAATTTTTCTTATATTTTACCCTATCAACTGTCAACATACAGTTAGTGCTGAGGTTGCTAGCTTCATCATTATTATTCCTGATTAAGACCTAACGCATTCAGCTAGCTACCTTTATTTAGCATTCTTAAATGAGAGAGAGAGAGAGAGAGAGAGAGAGAGAGAGAGAGAGAGAGAGAGAGAGAGAGAGAGAGAGACGCTGGTACAAAATTTAACAACAGCCACTGAAAACATGGTTCATTTAATTTAGGTTAACACTATCACGGCAAAATTACTATATGGATACACAATAATTTTGATAAATTATCTCAATCTAAATAATTGAAACAACCTCTAATATTACCAAATACAATTATATTACAGCTTCCAAAGAGGGGCTGATAACGAGTTGCTCTGTATTATATGGAGTTTTAATGACTATTAGAAAAACTATATCTTTAATATTCCAAAGCAATTTTCCCTACAATGAAGAGGCCCCAACTCCCTTTCTTCCCCCTAAAAATTCTATAATTAAGCTTTTAATTTCGTTGGCTGTAACTTACTCTTCATTGTATAATAGTGATTCATAGCGAAAGTAAGTCAATAAAATTGAAGAATGAACTTTTCTATCTCAATAGAAACTCGATAAAATCGAAGGTGGAGGAACCTTTACGATCTGGGAGCTTTTCTTCGTAATTCTCTTCCTGTCAATATCAAAAAGTAATTTTCCGGTGGTAACTAATCCGGGAAGATATAGAGACCCGAGATTTACAGGGAAAATTAACAAAGGGCCACGAAAATATGTTTCCTGCTATTACACAATTCGTCTAAATCGAATCACAAAGAACCAGAGGAAATTTTGTAAAATACGATTTACGAATTTTAATTGTTGTTTACAAGACAATTACATTAACTGTAACATAAAAAGGGAATATTCCATTCATTATCCTTGAAATTACAACAAGTCAGTTCACTTGGAAAATCCAAGAGAGAGAAATACAGTAAAATAATAATGAAAACATTATCAATGAAAAAATTGAGCTCAATAATTTTACAATTAAACCAGTAGAAGATTGATACTGGATAGTACACTTCAGGAACTCACCATAACCATCAGGCCGCACTAATTCAGTTATATATTAACAAAGGAAAGGTACCATCCCGTAAGAACATAACTTTTGAATAATGGGTAACAATTCTTTTCTGAAGGTCTAATTCTTAACCTACATAATGGGGAAAGATAAATCCTTGTTAGTATAGCATTAATTAGAATTTATAGGCCTAAGGATGCACCGGAAATCCAGTCAAAATCGAGCTGATGGTTTTTTTTTTCCATAAAAAGGCATTCTGGCATCTATGTTCATCGATGATGGAAATAAATTTCTATTGAAAACTTGAGAATATATTCACAAAAACATTTCCTCGTTCCATTTATACTTCCCTACCCAACACCCATAAAATTTTCAAATAAAACTGTTAAATATTAGTACTAAATGATGATTATGGCAAAAACAAACTTCCCCGAGAAAACTAAAGAAACCAATTAACTTTAAATACATTGTAACATCTTCATGATTGTTGGAAATCGGAGAGAGTGCAGTTATCCTCATTTAATCAGGAAGTGCTTTATGGCAAAAGGGGCCAACTAGTCACTAAAATTAGTAAGGCTGCAAGGCCACTGGGGACTCATACACCATCAGTATTTTGTTTAGTCCCATAAAATTAACACTTGAATATGAAAGTTCTATAAAATTAATAATTAAATAGTGCTGAGAATGTACATAACATAGACAAGTTTAAAAGTCGCCCATTAATGGCAGAGGCCAGGGACAGTGCCAATGCCCCACTCTCCATCCAAGCTGGGTCAGGGAGGGCCAGGCAATGGGATGCTATGAAGGTAGACCTATAGGCTCCCATATCCTTTGCTCACGAGGATGCTGAAGTTGCAGACACTACAATAAACTATCAAGCTTGAGCGGGTCTCCAACCATAATACAGGACGCTTCCTACAGGCTAACGCAATCCTGTAATAGCAACAAAGCGACACTCTTGTATTGATTAATATTCATCATCATACATACTAAGAGTATAAGACTGTATTATTACTTTCTTAACCCCTAAATAAGTTTGCAGATATTTAGCACTGGCGTGACTGACTGATTTTGGCAATTTTAATGCCTAGCCTCTCAACACCAATATGAGGTAAAAACAAAATGCAATTATTAGTGGAAATTAGATTTCTAAATAAATTTCTATATAAACTATAAAAACTTTAAAAAAAAACAAGAGGAAGAGAAATAAGATAGAATAGTGTGCCCGAGTGTACCCTCAAGCAAGAGAACTCTAACCCAACACAGTGGAAGACCATGGTACAGAAGGTATGGTACTACCCAAAACTAGAGAACAATGGTTTGATTTTGGAGTGTCCTTCTCCTAGAAGAGCTGCTTACCATAGCTAAAGAGTCTCTTGTACCCTTGCCAAGAGGAAAGTAGCTACTGAGCAATTGCAGTGCAGTAGTTAACCCATTGGGTGAAGAAGTATTGTTTAGTAATATCAGTGTTGACAGGTGTATGAGGACAGAGGAGAATCTTTAAAGAATAGGCCAGACTATTCGGTGTATGTGTGGGCAAAGGGTAAGAACCGTAACCAGAAAGAAGGATTCAATATAGTATTGTCTGGCCAATCAAAGTAGTATCTAAACGGGCGGCTGGTGCCCAGGCCAACCTACTGGTTTAATACTACACAATATTCTAGAAAATTTATTTTAGATGTGCTCAGATTGTGGAATGATCTTAATCTGATAGTTGAAACGGTGGAACTTCCGTTCAAATATGCTGTAAATGCTTTCCTGATGAAACTTTGACATAAGTCTTCCTTCGAATTTATATATGAGTTATCTACTTAACATTATTACTGATCTTAATATATGTTATACTTATTATTTTTCATTTATAGTTCATTTGTTACTTCTGTATTTCCTTTCCGCTCTGGGCATCTTTCCCTATTGGAGCCCTTGGGCTTGTAGCATTCTGGTATTCCAACAAGGACTGTAACTTGGCCATTTATAATAACAATTCTTGCCCTGGGCCTAAAATATTTCCGGGAGAAGGGAACCTAGCAGGAATTTTAACATAAAATTTGTATTTTGATGAAGAAATCTGAGTGATTGGAAGATGGCTGGAAAAAAAAGTAATCTTCTGATAACCATTGAATTACTGGATGTTAGTGTGGGAAAGACTTCTGCGCCTAAAATAGAGGAACTAGCTTTTTGCGGATAAAGTTAAGGATAAGAATCTGCTGGTAGTTGGGTAATCAAAGGTTTCAATTATAACCTCTTGCAATGAGGTTGCAAAGATGTTCAAAATACTAATACAAGCTTTACCTCCAATGGCAATATTACTAATTTTTCTGACAGAAACAGTGGAAATGATGCAGCAAAATTATATTCTGTAATAATTATAGTTATGAGGATTACATGGTTAAAGTATTAACTACACCCAATCACTATATGAGATATGATACTTTTAATATCTTTCGTAGGTGGGACTGCCACATCATTCTAAAATAGCATGCTAGGATTCAAAATTCTATTCTTAATAATGATGATAAACCTATGTTAAAATGTGTGTCAAATATCATTTGATGAACTTCTTTTACTATCAGAGATATGGTCTTAATGAAAATGCAAGACTAAAGAAAAAAATTCATGGTAGAATTTGTGGAAGTTGTGCAGGTAACCGTGAATTGTTAGAATGCACTTAGAATTTTATTATTAAACAGATGAACTGTATGAGAAATTATAAATAAGATAATGAACATGGACTGAATTTGAAGACTGAGTTCGAGGAGTTGTAAAGGTAAAGATGGAAATGAGTATAGCCACACACACTAATCATGGATACAAATGATAATGCTTTCAATTGCGTAAGCCGCAAATAAAGCACTCACTTTTCACAACAACTTTCTCATTGTTAAAGACAGTGACCTCAAAGTTTTGATAGCTAAAATAAAATACAAAACGTTGATCAAGTGAATCCCTTTTAAAAACAAGTGAATGAAAATAAAACAAAGTGCTAAACAAGGCTCTTCTGTGGGGACAGGACCTGATAATAAAAACTAAACTCTAAAACCATTAAAGGTAGTCTGTCTCTGAAGTGGAGCAATGCAAGAATTTGTGGCAGATGAGCCAGCGGTATAAAGAGTCCCATCAAATTACCGAGAGAGCACGCAAAATAAATTGCCATGAAAAGTATTTGAAGTAAAAGAACATACTATAGTTTCAACTTGCACTAAACACTGTCTCTTAGGTAATGTTTAGATACTAAAAACATAAGATAATCTTTCAGATCCTTACCACGTTCTCTAACAACTCCTTAGCAAGCCTGATATGGTCGCATTTGCATTTTCTTAAAAGATTTGGGGTTTAAAATTATTACAATTTCATGCAGTTGACAACAAATGGAATAATTTCGGTTTACGACCGTTTCCTACGAGGGCAGATAGCTGGAAATTGAGGATAATTAGACGTTCAAAACCGTACCATTAAAGAGTCAACGACAAATATAAAAATAACAGTTTACAACAACTCGCTCTCTCAGATTCTCCTCATCTTACTGGAAATGTCTTCATATTCTAAACAAAATCTCATCGTAAGTATTATGTTCCTTCATACGACACTTCAAGGAAGACCCAGCAGGGTAAGCTCCTTTGATTAAAGAACATAAAATGCGACACTATTTCAGAAATGTTTCTGAGTGAGATGACAGAGACACATCTGGCATAGGATAAAGGCACTCAGGCGATGCAGTTCTGGCCAGGCGAATCGTGCGGGATGCAGCATCCAGAAAGTCATGAGACATATGATGGCACTCACGGGAATACAAGACAGATTACATTGGGAGAATTGAGCGTTGTTAACACTTGTCGAAAGCGTATGATACGACGAGAGGAAATGGCATTCTTGCGTATGTAATTAAAAGGTTTCATGTCAACAACTTGCAATAAAACAGAAAAAAGCAGAGACTCTTTTTCAATGGCGTCATTTTCTTGTAATGGGGTTGATAAGATTAAACGAATAAAAAATGTATCGATTCACCCCTGTAAAGACGTATTTCTTATTGCCCCTAACGTGAATTATTAAGTTTTCTTGATATTGAGTCTGTCAACTTACTTTCATATATACATACATACATACATACATACATATATATATATATATATATATATATGTATGTATATATATGTGAGTGTGTATATACATATATATATATATATATATATATATATATATAATGTATATATGTATACATACATACACACACACACACACATATATATATATATATATATATATATATATATAACCAGAAAAACCACAGATGATAACTGGTAGCCTCTCCATTCCCTTCCTATACTTTCTCTATCTCTCTCTCTCTCTCTCTCTCTCTCTCTCTCTCTCTCTCTCTCTCTCTCTCTCTCTCTCTCTCTTAATCACCTTCTTCAATTTATTATCAGTTCCCTCTGCTTTGTTTTAATAACAATATTATCCCAATGCCCTTTCATTCATTACGTTTTTCTTCATAATATCACCAGGGCTGTGCCTTCCACCTCCCCCTCCCACATCACCACCTCCGTCATCCTTCATGTACTGACTACCCACTTTGTTCACCTTTCCTTTTATCATAGACTGTTTCTTTTTCTTTTGTATTTCCTTCCTTCACATCAGCCTAGGCTTTTGCCTCCTTCACCGCTCATCTTAACCTGCTGTTGCTTACTGTCCTTGGACCTCCCTGTCCAGAGCACACCAACCCCATCACACACTACACTATAGTCCATTTCTTTTAGCGATGCAGATTTGCACCGACTCGCAGCGGTGCCCTTTTAGCTCGAAAAAGTTTCCTGATCGATGATTGGTTGGGCGAGATAATTCTAACCAATCAGCGATCAAGAAACTTTTCCGAGCTAAAAGGGCACCGCTGCGAGTCGGTGCAAATCTGCCTCGATAAAAGAAATGTTCTGTAGTTTGGCGAATAACCATCCATTTCCTTAATATATTTCCTATATCCTTTACATTTGACCATTCAAATACAGAAAGGACAATGCTTCTCTGAGCTAACACTTCCATATCACTATAAGATCTCCTCTTCCCAGTCATTAAAATAGAGCTCCCCTCTTAAATGCTTATCTTATTATTCAACGCGAGAGTGAGCTGTCACAAAAGATGTGTGCATGTGTAGCGGCAGCATCTAGCATTTAGGCTACACGTGGTAGGCCCCCGGCCCCGCTCATATGCCCTGGCTAGATAGAGGGAAAACCTTTATACAGAAAACACGCCTTAAATTTTACCTCTATGATGGTATGGAATAAGGCTAAAATATTTTTGGAAACAATTTTGGAAATATGCCAAGTTTCATACATACATACATACATACAGAGAGAGAGAGAGAGAGAGAGAGAGAGAGAGAGAGAGAGAGAGAGAGAGAGAGAGAGAGAGAGAACTCTAGAAGATCTGTGATGTGGCACCAGTATGGGAATCCATTCAAAACCAGGTGTTCTTCCATATCAACCGTTTTTCGCTGCATTGAGTATAGTTGGATATATCAATCAGTTGCTATATACTTATGTTGACTTCATCTTACTGATAGATGTTAAGATACTTA
>NC_090730.1:142983527-142993527 GCF_036898095.1 Palaemon carinicauda
TTTTGATTTGAATCAGTACTTCCAGAAATTCACCAGATAAAATTGCTTTTATCTTGCTACCGTAAGTGGATTTCAGAATCAATCTACCGTAATTGTATATTCTAGTTCATAATAAATGTCACAATTTCCAGAATTTCTTAATTTCAACAATTTCAGTCTCAAATCTACCTCATGTGTATATTAATACATATATTCCCTTTAGTTTAAAAACAATTACTGAATTTATATGTTCCTCCATATCGTTTCCTTTCTCAATATGAAAGTGGTTACTTAAATACCCATTGATACATACAGTATACAGCTAAAATTCTTATATGAATTCTTACTCATTTCAAGTATAGGAATGGTATTCCTCATTCACACATAATTACGAATACAAAATCGTGGTTAAAAGCATCAAAAGTCTTTGCCTATTTCCATCAACATAATGAATGATATCCGGTAAGTAACTTATTATTTACACTAGAATACATCTTCACACTACAGTATTGTTCTTCAGATATCAGTTTAGGAATAACATTTCTGAGAGATTGCTAATATCTTGGCTATTATTTTGCAGTCCACATTCAAAAGTGAAATAATCCTCCAATCACTTAAAGACTGGGCTTTGGTCCCCTTGCAAAGTAGTCTTATCAAACAACTGTTAATACATCCTGGATCTGGATTTGGCCTTAAATCTCATTGGTGAGACTTCCGTCAGCCTTTTCATTAGTTGCCTTAGCTGCCATAATAATTTCTAGTAACCTCATCAGTACTGTATTCTTATGACCTTCATTTCCTTTTTCCGGTGGCTGGGGAATCCTCCTTTCCCCCCCCCCCCCTCTCTCTCTCTCTCTCTCTCTCTCTCTCTCTCTCTCTCTCTCTCTCTCTCTCTCTCTAATTTTTTTTGTGTCAATAGGCGTAGGAGGGGATGATGATAATAGTAGAGGAAAATCGGAGGCACTAAATGAGCTTATTCGGTTGTTCTTCACGTACAAACATTCAGCCGCCATACAATTTTCTATATTTTCATAAAGTTTTATTTTGGTCGCTAAAATAACAAAATTTCTTGACCTTGAATATTCATTGATGAAGGATTAGTATTATAAGTTCCATTCTTGCAATCCTAATGCCCTTTTCAAGTCCTTCTGCTGGCCCATGAAGAAATATGTTTTGCATATTCCCATGTACAAAACCATACAGTACTTTCCTAAAACATTTTCTAAAATACCATTATCTATGCCAAATGGCGTATTCCGAGTTGGGACTTCAGTATATGTCATGTTGAAGTTGACCACCCATACTGATTTTCTATCTCCTAACGTTAAATCCTTTTCATCATAGGGTTTAAAAGCAGATAGATAAAATATTATAGTTGAACTTCACAACAACAAAATTCCCACATAGCTGCTGAATCCAATTATGCCATTGCACGCAGCTTTCAACATATCAAAAATAACCTTATATATTACACTATTTTCGGGGTAAGAGTAAAAAAGTAACCCCACTGAGTACAGTCTCTACAACTGTCCAACTCTAAATGAACCCATACCTACGTCCCTGATGACACTACAGTGGCGTCACAATAGAATGGAACGTCTAAAGGACATGGAAAAAAAGAAATTGGCCGTAGCCCAGGATTGATCCACTTGCCAAGATTTTTTGTCTTGTCAAAAAACGGTAACTTTTCGTGTCTATTGGGACTTTATTTGTATTTTGTCCAAGTTCAAGTATCTACACCATCTATAACCTTCGATAAACGAAGAAATGAGCGAAACTGAAATTCTTGATCTTTGTTATGTTCTCTTTGAAGACTGGGGAATTCCTGAACAGTTGGGTCGAATCCTTATTTGACTTTTACAACAAAATGTTCAATTATGGTAAATTTTAGTCATCCACGGAATGTTTAATCGTATTCATTGTCTTCGAGAAGCAGGTAACAGCTGCTGTATCTATTATACCTAAGTTATTTGAACTCCCAAATTCAGACTTATGCAGTTGATCCGTCAGTCCATTATTGTTGAAGAGTGCAAACAGCACCTCTGGAAGTAATTACGTTGCAGATTGATGTTGAAGGAAACTGCTAAAATTAATGAAAGTATATATAAACTTTCGAACGAATATCAAAATTTTCTATTCTTTTTCGAGAGGATTTGTTGCTAATAGTTTTCCTGTAGAATTATTTTCATAATTTCGAAATATACTGATGCCATGTTTGATCACAATGGCATCATGTAACTAGCTTCTCTACAAGGTTCTTGAAGAGGATATAGTACTCTAAGAAGAATTTTCACATATGGTTCGAAATCTATTATCGTAAAAGGTTTCAATCATTGCAACATTTTATCTTATGATCTATAATTCTTTAGGTTCAATGGGGTTAACAAACATTCATCAAGAACTTTTATGTGGGGTCGATGTTTCTGGCCAGCTTTCTCCGTCTACCTCTGTCTTACACTTCATCACCGATCAAAGGGATTAACCGGTGATAAAGTGTGGGACAGAGGTAGATGGAGAAAGCTGGCCAGAAACATCGACCCAATATTGAAGTGGGAAAAGATGCAGACAGAAGAAGAAGAAGAAGAAGAAGAATTTCGAAATATACTTAATATTAAAGTTGTACATAACACATGATACATTTTTGGAAAAGTATACAAAACTACTGTTGAGTCGATTACAGTTCCATCTAAGCAGCCAGTACAGTGGTAATGTGTTAACCGTGCATTCGCATGGCAGCAGATCGATCCCAGCACAGGACCGTGAGTTTAAGCTGTTTACTGGGGAGGTCACTGCTTGCCCCGCTGACGTTCTAGTGAGTATCTATTCTGATGAAACTAGAACTGAAACAAGACACCTTAACTTTACCTTGATTTTATTCGACAGATTTATGGTGCACTATTCAAAACAACCTTATCTTGTAGTGAAGTACCAAATCTTACAGCCAAACGAAATCATATATCCTAACATTATTGAATATCCTTTCCCGATATCTATCTTATATCTGAAACCAGTAACCACAAACAGAAAATAAAGTAAAAGTTGAAAAGTAATTTTTGAAATCTAGATTAATACCCTTAGAGCGTTTATGCTCTTATTTAAGCCTTTTCATGCATGAAATAAAAACCAATGAACCATATTTTTAATTACTTTAAGGTTTTGTCATTAAACAATAAAATGAGATTTGATTAAAAGAAATAAAATCTCTTTCCCCTCCAGGTTCCAAAGTTTCATTTTGAATTTGAATTTAGGAGTTCCATCACAGTGCATAAATTGGAAAAGAAAAGGGAGAACATTTTGCCGCCATTGGCTCTGTTTGGCCAATCCCAAAAGGCATCAAGTTCGAGAAAAAATATGACTACGTTAGGTGGTAGGAAAAATCCACAAGATAACACAGGGTGAAGGGGTTGTTTATAAGACAATCTAAGTTCTTATATTCCTCCAGTGGAGTTACTACTTGCTTATGATAAAATTCAGATAAATTAGCCCACTTTTGCTATGCACATTAAAAAGACCAGCCCATGTATTCCTATATTGTTTTCACTTGTATAATAAAGGTTTTACTAAATCTCATCACGCTAGGAATTATATCTTAAAAATAACGTAACTTCACAATTTCAATTGCTAGTCGTTAATTTACTTTTCTCTATTTGCACCATCCTTGACAGAATTTGCTTGGATTCCGATTTGTAACTATTCTTTACTTAATTCTTCATAAAATCTAATAGTAATATGCTAGAACAAACCATATCCTGCTGTCCTGCAAAAATATTTCAGTGGGAAAAGAAATTATATAATATCTTTCATCATATTTTGGATAATCAGTACTGATTGCAGAAATGAAAAGTCACATTAATCAAGGAGCTTTTTCACTATGCTAAAAAAAGTTTTTTTTTTTTTTTTTTTTTTTTTTAAAGTCCAATACAAGAGCTCAAAAAATCCTAAATAATAGGATATGAAAAAAATGTACACCCTCTCAAATATATATACTATATATATATGTATATATGTGTGTATATATATATATATATATATATACTTTATATATATATATATATATATATATGTATATATATATTTATATACAACATATATATATATATCTATATATATGTGTATATATACATTATATATACCAATAATATATATATATATATATATATATATGTATATATATATATATATAGTATATATATGTGTATATATATACACAGTATATATACTATATATATATATATATATATATACATATATATATATATATATATATATACACAAGAAAACAAATTAATAAAAAAAATTATATATTATACGGCAAATAAAAATTAACGCTAAAGATAAATAATAAAAGACTAAAATGAATACCAAAGTGCAGCAACGGAACTAAGGAGTAGAATGTCATAAATCCAAGTGTGTAACTGGGGCGAAGTACCGGAAAAAAAAGAAAAAAGAAAAAAAAAAAAAGAAAGAAGAGTAAATCTACTTGGTAAGCCATCAATCATCTTACATCTCACGATGTAAGTAGTAGGATTACATTCGACCATCTATCTTTATAATATATTCCTTGCTTGGGAGGAAGGGATGATGAGTGGCCATTATAACACGGTGAATGTTTTATCTGTTAATGTAGTCTGGTGTCGCAATAGCTGTGGTCCCCTACTCAGATATACCCACTAAGAAAAGTTTTTTTTTTTTCATAATAAATTAATAGAATTGACACCATTCTATGAATTAACATAAAACTTCAAATATCAAAGAAACACTAACTAATGTCGTACATTCTTGATGAATGCTGGTTAACCACATTGAACCTAAATAATTATAGATCATAAGACAAAATGTTGCAATGATTGAAATCATTTTACGAAAATAAATTTCGAAACATATGTGAAAATTCTACTTAGGGTACTATATCCTCCTGAAGAACCTTGTAGAGAAGCTAGTTACATGATGCCATTGTGGTTACACATGGCATCAATATATTAATGCCAAATTTATACAATTAAAATATATATGCAAAGCTATAATGAGACAATATCTTAATCATTTCTATGTGAATAGATACTTATATCAATATATTATCAAAATTATGTGACAAGGTTTCTCAGATTCCTCAGCACCAAAGTGATTTATTTACGCATTGTATTGAGAAAATAAAAATTCTTTACTCAAAATAATTATAATCGAATTACTATTGATATAAATTCTTGATTCCATGGAAGGGATTTAATAAACTATTCGATATACAAGCATGTGCTCTATAAATTTGTGCTTTAAGGAATTTATCACATGATAAAAATGCGCAATTCAATTCTTCAATATAAATAATACTCGAATTACTAAAAGTTGTATATATTCTTCATTGCATGGAAGGGATTTGATAAATTATTCACTAGAAAAGTATACACAATATACATTTTTACTTAAATTAATTGTTTACTAAATAGACAATCATGAAAAACTATAAAATTTAAGCAAAATAGAATAGAATCTATTCTGTTTTCCTACAAGTCACACGATTTTATTATTCATCTCCATTACAGAAATGAAACTGAAATGTTTTTAAACAATCGATGACATACACAATTTAACTTATAACATAAAACACGTAATTGAAGACAACATGTACAATAAAATCAACAAAGCTACGGGTAAATTACTTTCGTCAGCAGCATGAGAAGTAGTACCAAAAATATTGGCAGTGGAGAATTACTTCCATAACTTGGCCGGCCGCTGAATCTCATGAAAGTAATCCAGTGGCTCCTGTCGACAATACCCATCAGAAAAATATGGCCCATAAAATGAGCATGAAATTCACCCCACCTTCTTTTATTCTTCTGTTTATCCATTGCTATTTTTTAAGACGGGGTAAACTAAATCCAAGGGCCGTTGGACAATTCCACTTTTGAAACTCAAATTATCCTGGAATGGAACTTTTTCGATATACGGAGATTTTGTCACTCTCACACACATTATATATGTGTATATATATATATATATATATATATATATGTGTGTGTGTGTGTGTGTGTGTATAATATATATTTTGTGGGGAGTCCTGCGTTATTATGGAATTCCTCCTAAATATGTAAATTTGATTAAGTCTGTTCATGAGCATAGCAAGTGCAAAGTTAATGTTAGTAGATTCCTATCAAATGCATTTCCAGTGAACACCGGAGTACTCCAAGGGAATGTGTTGCCGCCTATGTTGGTTATTCTCCTGGTGGATTTTGTAATGCGTAGAACCGATGGAGATGGTGGAGAAGGATTGGACTGGATTGGTAATAGGAAACTGGTTGACCTAGAATATGCTGATGACGCTGTCCTTATTAGCAGAACACCACAGGGATTTGCAATGCATGAAATATCACATGAGGTTAGGCTCAAGATAAATAGAAGAAAGACAGATGATGAGAACGGAATATGCAATAGAATGATGAAATATTATTGAAAGGAGAAAGGATTCATGAGGTAGAATCCTTTAAGTATTTAGGAACTATGATCTCCAATAGAGGGTCATTAGAATTTGAGTTCAGTGAAAGATTGAAAAAAGCAAACCAGACAATGGCTAGGTTAAGTAAAATTAATAAATCAAATCGCCTGAAATTACATATAAAAATCAGACTATATATCAGTTTTGTGAGATCTGTGTTACTAAATGGACATGAGTTGTGGTATGACAATGAAAAAAACTTCCAACAGATTTAGGCCTAGTAGATTTGAGAATAAAGCCCTCTGAAGAATATTGGAAATTAAACAGCAGGATAGAATTAGGAACGAAACTATAAGAGAAATTACTCGAGTGCCGTATGTGGATGAGCTTATGGTCAGGGGTAGATGGAGATGGTTTGGGCATGCTCTACGCACTCCCCAAAAGAGATTATTTCACCAAACTTTTAACTGGGCTCCACGAGGCACTAGAAGAAATGGAAGACCCAGGGCTACATGGCTGAGAACTATGAAGCGGGAAGTGATGAGTGGAGAAGTATTTACTTAAAAGCTCAAGATAGAGACGACTGGCGAAATCTAACCGAGGTCCTTTGCGTCAATGGATGTAGGAGGAGATGATGATGATGATGATGATGGTAATGATACTGACGATATAATATATATAGAGGGAGGTTTTCACACACACACACACACACACACACACACATATATATATATATATATATATACCTACTTCAGAATGGGGTACCTTACCGCCGTGGTGAAAGGGTTTGTGTACCGACATGATCAGCAAAACTCCAGTATCTGGTCAGGGCCATCCATACTTGGTTGGTTTGCTGTGAGAACAAATGAAAATCTCACACCATCTCCAATCCGCATTGACCAGCGTGGTAATGAAAACTGGCCAAACATCTATAATGAATTGACATTCAAGAGTCTTTTGTCCTGCAGTGGATTGAAACGGCTGCATTTGTTGTATATTATATATATATATATATATATATATATATATATATATATATATATATATATATATATATATATATATAGATATATATATATATATATATATATATATATATATATATATATATATATATATATGTGTGTGTGTGTGTGTGTGTGTGTGTGTTAGTGTGTGTGTGTGTGTGTGATAATTGTCGAAGCCTTTAGAAGATTTTGAATATCATCATTATTTCTTCAAGATCAGTAAGGGCCAGGGTCAGTAAATTGACAGGATTTAGATATTGCTGCGCACTTAGCAGAAGCTGCTTATCGCATACACACACACAAACGGCTGTCGAGGTTTCTCTCTTTGCATGTTGATCCTCTTTTCGACACAGACTCTGTGCCCTTCCCGCCACCCCCTTTTTCTCCATCATCTCCTCCTCCTCCTCCTCCTCCTAATCCTTCTCCTCCCCCTTCTCTAAACCCCCACCTCCCTTCTCTACCTCCTCCCCTCTTCCTTGATCGAACAACACCACTGCAGTACATCCAAGGTCGCTCGCTGCGGTACACTTTGTTCTTTCCACGACGTGGAAGGCAGTTTTTCCTTAAGAGTTGGGGGAGGATGAGAGACCCACAGAGAGAGAGAGAGAGTATTACGTTGCCCAAAAAATGCTTGGAAATGTTTGCCGAGGAAAAGAAAAATTACCAGCAGTGTAATTAAAACCCAATGACCTCTCTCTCTCTCTCTCTCTCTCTCTCTCTCTCTCTCTCTCTCTCTCTCTCTCTCTCTCTGTTTCAGTAATACATCCGTCATAAGAGGAAGCAAACAGGTTTTCTTCTTCTCCGGTGCAGGATTAATCACAATACATCATAATAGGGCATGACACGGGCAACGACGCATAACACAGCATCCAAGAACTTTGCGCATTTCATGTACGGACCGTGTTAACTTCGCAGGCTTTCATGGCACCGTGAAAATGTCTCCCCAACGAATCTCGACTATTCATCTTAATAACCCATTTACGCCTTGGAATTGAGTTTCAATCCTTATTGTGTACTAAGATCTCGTCTTTGTATTGGTTTACTGTCATGCTACGACTGGGAAGTTTTGAATTAAGAAAATAAATTAAATCTCGAAACTAAATAATCAGAACCAAGGAAAAATGTTACAGTCGCATTTTAAACACAAATTATATATATATATATATATATATATATATATATATATATATATATATATATATATATATATATATATATATATTTATATATATATATATATATATATATATATGTATATTTATATATATATATATATATATATATATATATATATATATATATATATATATATATATATATATATATGCATATGTACATATATATATATATCAATATATATAAACTTATATATATATATATATATATATATATATATATATATATAGCCTCAATAACTCTTAACCAAACTCTCTCCAATTTCTCATAATTTCGGATATTCGTTCCTACAGAGCATAATATAAGTACAGAAATATCTGATTAAACCCTCATTTTTTTTTTTAAAGTTTGAGAAAATACTAAAGCAAAGGTAGCTTTGTAAGTATTACAAATAGATATAATAAAAAAGAGTCCACTAAATAATACAAACATAATATATATATATATATATATATATATATATATATATATATATATATATACAGATATATATAATATATATACATATACAGTATATACATACATATATATACAGTATATATATAATATATATATATATAACATATATGTAAATATATACATATACATAATTTATATATATATATATATATATATGTATATATATAATATATATATATATATATATATATATATATATATATACATATATATATATATATATATATATATATATATATATACATATATATACATATATATACACACACATATATATATATATATATATATACACAAATGCAGCCGTTTCTAGTCCACTGTAAAACAAAGTCCTCAGTCATGTCCTTATTCATGTCGGAGGTTTGGCCATTTTCATCACACGCTGGCCACGGCGGATTAGTAATGGTGGGCAAATTCCGTCTGGTCACTTACAGCAAACCAACCTAGTATGGGTGGCCCTGACTATATTGTTATTTTTATTAACATTACTATTAAAATTATTATTTTTATTATCATTACTATTATTATTAGCTAAGCTACTACCCTAGTTGGAAAAGCAGGATGCTAATTACCCAAAAGCTCCAACAAAGAAAAATAGCCCAAGTAAGGAAAGGAAATAAGGAAATAAATAGACCATATGCCAAATAATAAAATATTTTAAGAACAGTAACAATATTAAATCAGATTTTTCATATATAAAATATAAAAAGACTTATGTTAGCCTGTTCAACATAAAGAACTAATTGATCAACGGTGCCAGAGATTAATATCTAGATCAGGAATAAGAAATTTAATAGAATGAAAGTTCCTGTCTAACAAATCAAGATGGAAATCAGCAGATGAAGACCAGACAGGAGAACAATACTTGAAACAAGGTAGAAAGAAAAAATTCAAACACTTCTTCAGAATAGATTGATCACCGAAAATCTTATAAGACTTTCTCAATAAC
>NC_090730.1:143001027-143003527 GCF_036898095.1 Palaemon carinicauda
ATCCTTCTGAGAGCTTTGTTCTCAAACCTCCTAAATATATGGAGATTGCTTCATTGTCATACCATGACTCATGTCCATAGAGTAACACCTATCTCACAAAATTGATATATAGTCAGATTTTTATATATAATTTCAGGCGATTTGATCCCAAATTTTACTTAACCTAGCCATTGCCTGATTTGCTTTTCTCAATCTTTCACTAAAGTCTAATTCTAAAGACCCTGTATTGGAGATCATAGTCCCTAAATACTTAAATGATTCTACCTTGTTAATCCTTTCTCTTTCCAGTGATATCTCATCTTCTATTGCATACTCCGTTCTCATCATCCGTCTGTCTTCTATTTAACTTCAGCCCAACCTCGTGTGATATTTCATGCATTCTGGTAAGCAAGCAATGCAAATCCTGTGGTGTTCTGCTGACAAGGACAGCATCATCAGCATACTCTAGGTCTGATAAATTCCTATCACCAATCCAGTCCAATCCTTTTCCACTATCTCCGACTGTTATATGCATTACAAAATCCACGAGGAGGATAAACAACATAGGTGACAACACATTCCCTTGGAGTACTCCGCTGTTCACTGGAAACTCATTTAATGAGACTCCACTAACATTGACAGCGTAGAAAAATAATTTTTGTATTTCAAAATTGATCTTGAACTTTTTTAAATTTCAAACAATCTCAGTGTTTTCATTTATCATTTTTTAACAATTCGAAGTATCCAAGTATTTTTGTATCAAAGAATTTTCACTACCATTGCCTTTATAATAAAGCGTAATTCAATCGCTCAACCGATGCAGTCCTGAAGCAGTCATATAAAAAAAAAAAAAATTCCTATTACCCTGAAAACTATCTGGAGCTCAGTTTGCCCGAGGAGATGCTCTCTTCGATTTTTGGACGCTACTAAAATACAGTCTACACATTACAAACGTAAAGTAATATGTCCAAGTACCATACACACAGAAATATACATATATAAATTCATATATATGAATATACATACATACATACATACATACATACATATTTATATATATATAAATAAATAAATAATACATATATAATACATATATACATACATATACATACTGCATATACACAAATGTGTGTATATATATATATATATATATATACACACAGTGTATATATATATATATATATATATGAAAATCAATATATATATACCTGTATATATAAATATACATAATGTACACAAAGTAAATATATATATATATATATATATGTGTGTGTGTGTGTATATGTATATGTATAAGGCACAACAATTAGTTACAAACTCAATGTTTGATAAACACAAGCAATGCTGCAACTAACAAGGCATAAATCCCATACCCCATTACCACATTCTGCTACCTCATGGTGTAATTATTATGTTCTCCAGTCACAGCTGCTTCATATATAATTTTACTTCATGGTAATAATATTCATATCATGAATTTTTCTTCGATTCTCCAGTATCGGACACCCAAGGCTTATGAATTACTTCTTTTGTTTCAGAGATGTTACATTTACACATTATTTTATGGCAGATGTTGAGAATCCCTAATACTTATTCTTCACTATTGTCACTGCTCAGCTGTAAGATTTCATAAGACCGGTCATGCCAGATTTCTTAAGATTCTTAAATCTTGCTGTTAATGAAGAGGCTCCTTTCTGTTATGAAGCTCTACTGAATTGATGAAAAAAGATGGGAAAATGTTTAAAGTTCTCAAATAAGTGTATTAATTAAAAGTTCTCAAATAAGTGTATTAATTAAATGTATATTTTTCAATAATGAATAAACACTATAAAAAAACCGAAGAGTAATTTGAATCACAATTTTTTTTTATAAATCACATGTACATTTTTTCAATAATAAATAAACACTATAAAAATCATAAAGAGCAGTTTGAGTCAATCTTTTTATAAATCACATGTAATTTTTTTTAATAATGAATAAACAACATGAAAATCACGAAGAGCAGTTTGAATCACAAAATATTTATAAATCACTTGTACATTTTTTCAATAATAAATAAACTCTATAAAAAATCACGAAGAGCAGTTTGAATCACAGCATTTTTCGGTCACATAATGTCAAGCGTAGCCTGCCCTAATTTAAGGGTACCATTTCCTTGCAGGTTTCCCACGTCCTACTTCCGTGCCTGAGAGTCACAACGAGATTAGGAATAAAAAATTCCTACCGAGGAATGTCACCCGGCCCTTCTGAATAGGAAAACACTGTTTAAATCAAAATTGCTGATTATAATCTATCGTTCATCTACTTTTCCAGCACGTCGCTTTCCCTCCCTTTGTCACGTCACCGATTGAAATGAATTCAATTACAATTCCAAGAAGCTAATTTTACCGGCTGTCGTCCGGTGAGAAAATGCACCCAGACCATCACATGCAGAGACGAACGGAATGAAGTCAACGTGATAAAAGACTATGCCACATCGACCATGTGTCAAGAAGGCAACCCCCCCCCCCCTCCCCCCTCC
>NC_090730.1:143016027-143018527 GCF_036898095.1 Palaemon carinicauda
GTTATAGTTGTAAGGAAATACAGTTGTAAGGTTATGTTTTATTTTTGTTTTCCTTTAGTCTAAGAGTCCAGTTTATGATAACGGAAGGGGAAAGTTTGTGTTGAGGAGGCAACTGTCTGTTAGAGTGATCAAGGGTGTGAGGGTTGCTTTTGTGTGCATCCCGCCACACAGTATTTTCCAGGTTAAAATGGATTTTTACGTTCTAGACATACCAGAACTTCTGAAAAATATTGGTTCATGAAGATTGGAGGGGGGGGGGGAGGATGCATGTGGACCCCTCCTAGCCCATGGCTTATAGGGCATGGAAATGTTTCCTTATGATTGCAACACAGGAAAGATTAAAGAGTCATGACGGTAAGTATGAATACGATTTTACATTAGTGATATACCACGTTTGGTTTGTATTTAAGAATATAATAAAAAATCTTTATGTGAGATACCTTGCAAAGATACTTCAGAAAGCATGAAATTTCATTAGTGCTTCACACTGTGAAAAAAAAAAAAAAAAAAAAAAAAAGCAGAAAATGAAGTCAGACAATCCAGATGTTGTAGATTATAGCCAACAGTTCTTGTTGGCACGGGCCATTCCCTTGGTCGGCCCGTAGAATCCTGATGACTACTGCAGAAACATATTCCTTGTCTTCACTAACAAACCAAACAATCTGGGGATTGAGTTTGACGCAAAAAATATCATATGCTATATAGCATAAGATCTTTTCAATGATGGTTAAATATTATGTAAACATCCTTGAAATAATTTAAACAATGGAACATTGCTAAACTCAAGAAACAGAACGGCATGGCACTTGTTGCATACCTACAGTCTAATGCAGTAAGGTACGCTAGGCAAGCTTATTTTACACAAGACTAACTTCAAAAGAAACTTTTAAAACAACTGGATGAAAAAGAGCAATTAATCTTTTAGCCGGTTTAATACCTCAAAAACACTGAAGCGAGTAGCCTTATTAATAGTAACCAGTTTCACGAAAACGATAAGATACATTAAACAGATAAGCTATAAAGCAATCCCCATTTCGAAAGATTCTATCAAAGTTTGAGAGAGAGAGAGAGAGAGAGAGAGAGAGAGAGAGAGAGAGAGAGAGAGAGAGCATGGAGTGGGATTTGGCAGAATTTCATTTCATTACACATGACGCAATTTTTATTTTTCCCGAGTTGATGTTAGCATCTGAATGTGATAAGGAGAAAGGATTAACAAAATGCAAAGCTTTGTCAGGAGTATCCTAATTTTTATTACTGGTAAGTAAAAATGCAGGGTAAAATGATAACATGAATAAAAATATTATAGTATGGCCCTACAATAATGCATCGACCAAAGGGGTTGAAAAAAAGAAATACTTTGGGTAAATTTGGGCAGTAATTACCCTATTTCTCATTTCTGGATACTAATTTTCAAATATTTGGGATAAAAAAAATAAAAAAAAATTATCAATGTTAAAATTAGTAATATCTAAACTTGCCCTCTATAAAAACAACCATAATGCAGTGTATAAATGTAAGCTAAACTAGTTCAAATAAGACATAACAACCATCAGCAAAATAATACTGTCAAAGTTTTTATGGGCAATTACAGAAAAATCGAGTAAATAGACAAATATGTGGTACTTTCATTTTGGAAAAAGCAAAATACTGACTAGAAACCAATATTAGCAACGCTAAAGCAACTGCAATTCAGACTCGGGATATTCAAACGAACTCAATGATGTGGATATCAAGGTTCCAAGAGTAAACTCGACCTGCGGCTCTGGGAATTCCTTCATGCATGGAAAGCCGGAATTCACTGGAAACAACAAGTTTCCACCGGTTCCCCTTAGCCAAGGACCTCGGGATATCGTTGCCTGGCATTGATTCGCTCATCCTTGGTATGATTTATGAAATGTAATTTATGGGTGATTAATAGTTTACTTGGATCCCGTGAAATAGAAATTAAATTTGATGAAAACCTCTCATTTTTTGTGACCACTGCAATTACCTTGTAAGTATATTCACCAAGGCTATGAAAAATTCCTTTTCATGGAACATGAAATGTAAATTAAGCTGTTTTGATAAATTCAAAAATATGATTTTACCCTGAAAAGCCCTTTAACCGAGGGTGGTTCCAGAGAAAATAAACACCAATTGCGACATACATCTTTTAACGGGTGCGCATAAAATTTCCATAACTTTAGCCACTTCATACACCTACATATTATGCAGTAAATTCTGGGTCTTACTCTCCCCCACACTTTTAACAATACCGAACAATCATTCTCCATTCTTTTCACACGACCTTATCATCAGAAAATGCACTGCTCCATCCTTCAGCTTGGTGCTTGGGTTAACCTTTTACATGTATCATCACTTCTCACTCTTTAAATTCTCAATATATATACTACGACACTCACTTTCACAAAACGGAAGTTGGTTTGAAAATTCCTTAATTTATTCTCATCTTGGCATACACAGACATTACAATAACCATGGGCATTTGAAAGTTTAATCT
>NC_090730.1:143021027-143028527 GCF_036898095.1 Palaemon carinicauda
TAGTTACCGCTTTGTGGGTTCAATTAAGGGTGCAAGAATGTTAATGAGCTGACTTGTGTGGTTGAAAGAATGGATATTAGGAGAAAATTATCCTTTCAAATTATAGTTACGTGTGGCGGTATCATTTGGCCGTTTAACAGGGAAATGGAAAATCAATTAGTTGCAAGACCTCAATTGCACTGCATTTAGTTTTATTCTCTCCTCTCTCTTTCCTTCTTATCTTAATTAATTTCATCATATATTACAAAGTGGCCCTTCTATATATATATATATATATATATATATGATGAATTTTGCACACTTTCCTTCGTGGCTGAAAGGTATGGTCAATGTCATACAGTTATCCTGGACAAGGGTTCGAAACCCGGCCGGTCAGATACTGTAGTTTTTGAGTGATTTCGCCTGGGGCTCCAATCGCGAGGTCGTTAAGAGAATCAAGACTTTAATGTATTAATATATACGTATTTATATATATATATATATATATATATATATATAGTGCCAGTGATAACTGAGAGGAGAGGCGAATGCAAATAAACTAATACACAGACATTGAGCTTAGATACTACGTCACAAAAATTCAAACAACATTTGGCATGGTTTATTAACAATGCAGGGAAGAGCAAGGGATAAGATAACAATCAAAACTGTTACAGAGTACGAACGGATATGAAACACGTGCAGTGCAATAGGTGTAAAGTGCTGATGTTAAGTGCAAAGGTTCATAGAAAGGATGTGGCGCTTTTCAAGAACATTTCGTATACCATATGTGGCTAATGAGAAATTTGTTGAGTGAAAAATTACAAATATTTAGAAGTTGTACAAAGGTTAGCGTAAGTAGTTCCCTCATGTAGAAAACCTAGGAAGAGAGGTTAGTGAAAAGTGTATGATTAAAAAGTGTTAGGGGACAGAAGAGGAAGATCTAGTAAAGATTAGGTAGTGCAAGAGGCACTTGATTAGGTGCACGAAAAATATGAAGGTTCGAGTGTGTTTGCAGGGTTCTGCGTGGTAACAGTAAACCTTCAGCGTAAATATATGAAGAGGCTAATATTATTGCATGTTACTACATAGGGGTTTCATTCACTATTTAGTAAAGTAGAAATGCGAACTGCATTATTCTATGGTGACTAACACACGTGGATTGGCTTAACATATTATTAATGAACAAAAAATTCCATATACATTTTTACCTTTAGACTGACCTTTTAACTGCTACAAGAAACATTTACTTCGCATTAAAAGAGGAATAAACATATTTCACTAAGAACTGACGTATATTATTCTCAATGAATGTGATCCTTGGTTGAAAGAAACACAAGATGGCCATTGACACGTTATATCTTTATTTCAAGCCATAGTGGAGGAAGGGTTCCTCTTCAAAAGAATCTCTGAATGGGAAGGTGCAATCTCTCGTGGCTACTTCACTACACATGTATCTTTTGATCAAAACACCCAGTGATTCAACACATGGGTTCTGGACGACCTACTTCACATATACAGTTTCAGAATTTCCTCAATAAAGCAGCTTTATAAAGAAGACTCTCTCTCTCTCTCTCTCTCTCTCTCTCTCTCTCTCTCTCTCTCTTATCATACTACTACACGTTTCTATTAAATTTAAATCCCTTATCCAATTAAGCTGGAAATTGTGTTTACTCATGACATATTTAAGACCTTCTCCATCACCCCTCTGATTCCTAAATTGAATCAGTAAGTTATATTCAATCGTAATTATTAGAAGCGTAAGCAAACTTGATTTTAATCAAAGTTAAATCTATAATATACAATTTTCGTGTCGTATATATATATATATATATATATATATATTATATATATATATACGCACACAAACACACATATATATACATATATATAAATATATATGTATAAAGATAGATATCTGTGTATCTTTATATGTCTGAGGAATTTAAAATTTCGTGTCAAGTACAATAATGTATTAAGACGTAATTTGTTTAATTTCTCTTAGATCCATCCATATACCAAGGCACTTCCCCCAATTTTGGGGGGGTAGCCGACACCAACAATGAAACAAAACAAAAAGGGGACCTCTACTCTCTACGTTCCTTCAGCCTAACCAGGGACTCAGCCGAGTTCAGCTGGTACTGCTAGGGTGCCACAGCCCAACCTCCCACATTATCCACCACAGATGAAGCTTCATAATGCTGAATCCCCTACTGCTGCTACCTCCACGGTCATCTAAGGCACCGGAGGAAGCAGCAGGGCCTACTGGAACTGCGTCACAATCGCTCGCCATTCATTCCTATTTCTAGCACGCTCTCTTGCCTCTCTCACATCTATCCTCCTATCACCCAGAGCTTTCTTCACACCATCCATCCACCCAAACCTTGGCCTTCCTCTTGTACTTCTCCCATCAACTCTTGCATTCATCACCTTCTTTAGCAGACAACCATTCTCCATTCTCTCAACATGGCCAAACCACCTCAACACATTCATATCCACTCTAGCCGCTAACTCATTTCTTACACCCGTTCTCTCCCTCACCACTTCGTTCCTAACCCTATCTACTCGAGATACACCAGCCATACTCCTTACACACTTCATCTCAAACACATTCAATTTCTGTCTCTCCATCGCTTTCATTCCCCACAACTCCGATCCATACATCACAGTTGGTACAATCACTTTCTCATATAGAACTCTCTTTACATTCATGCCCAACCCTCTATTTTTTACTACTCCCTTAACTGCCCCAACACTTTGCAACCTTCATTCACTCTCTGACGTACATCTGCTTCCACTCCACCATTTGCTGCAACAACAGACCCCAAGTACTTAAACTGATCCACCTCCTCAAGTAACTCTCCATTCAACATGACATTCAACCTTGCACCACCTTCCCTTCTCGTACATCTCATAACCTTACTCTTACCCACATTAACTCTCAACTTCCTTCTCTCACACACCCTTCCAAATTCTGTCACTAGTCGGTCAAGCTTCTCTTCTGTGTCTGCTACCAGTACAGTATCATCCGCAAACAACAACTGATTTACCTCCCATTCATGGTCATTCTCGCCTACCAGTTTTAATCCTCGTCCAAGCACTCGAGCATTCACCTCGCTCACCACTTCATCAACATACAAGTTAAACAACCACGGCGACATCACACATCCCTGTCTCAGACCCACTCTCACCGGAAACAAATCACTCACTTCATTTCCTATTCTAACACATGCTTTACTACCTTTGTAGAAACTTTTCACTGCTTGCAACAACCTTCCACCAACTCCATATAACCTCATCACATTCCACACTGCTTCCCTATCAACTCTATCATATGCTTTCTCCAGATCCATAAACGCAACATACACCTCCTTACCTTTTGCTAAATATTTCTCGCATATCTGCCTAACTGTAAAAATGTCTTAGATACCTATGGCTATTTGTTCCTCAAACCCAAAGAGGTACATAATGAATTATAACTAAATGAATCATTAAAAAGTATTCTCTGTGCACTATGCAATGGATTCAGAAAATACCCCAGTTAATCTGCAAAGATATCCACTTTAAATTATAAGAAACCTGCATCAAATATTATTCACAACTTTCAATATGATTCATATATATATATATATATATATACATACATATACATTTATATATATATTTATATATATATATATTTACATATATATATATATATATATATGAATACAGTATATATATATATATATATATCGCATATAAATATATATAAATATATATATATATATATATATATATATCTTTCTCAAAATCTTCATAACCTTGTGCTCTCATTATCTAATAACAATGGAACAAAAAATATTTCATTTTTATTCGTTCGGTGAATATTGTGCAGGATAATCAGTAATCCTCTTTCATGGGTCTATTAATCGCTTATGGGATTTCCTGCAAATGAGTAGAACCAGAAAAGCATTGAAATATCACTTCGTAAATGAATTCAAATGTGTATATTCTGACCCAATTAATTAATGCTAAGTAGATAAATGCATTATTAACATTGAATGCATACGCCTTAAATATTATATAAATATTTAATCCAATGGAACAATGGCAGTATTAAAATATACGGGTGGATACAATATCCATTATAGATTAATTTCCTGCAACATACTTAAATTACCTTGATAACATTTTGTCTAAAAAAAATATAAGTCTAATAATATTTCAATTTCCAAATTCAATTTAAAAGGCAGAATTATATTGCAAGTTAATACCCCTATTCCTGACTTAATTTTTTTTTGCTTTTATGATCTACCATTATTTGTCATATCTATTTTTTATTCTGAGTAAAAAAAAAAATCTATATTTCATCTTAGAAGAAAGTTGACTGACCTTATTGTTGATTTATTTTATTCTTTTACTTATTAAGATAGGTCAAATGTCTTATCAACGATATTTCCCTTTATAATCCTGGTATTTTCCTATATATGTCTTTCATTCCACTAATTACCTTTGACATCAAACTATATGTATAGCTTATTTCAAAAGTATATAAAAAAAAATATGTAATTAATTTTAAAGTTATTCAATTTCTGTTATAACATCTCTGCTGTAAATGCTAAAGATCATCTCAGGTGCTGTTTCCATCCGTGATATTGCATTAAATGTTGTTATGTTATCTTCCATAGGTGATATTGCATTAAATGTTGTTGTTATGTTATCTACATAGGTGATATTGCATTAAATGTTGTTGTTATGTTATCTAAGTAAAAAATGGCTCAAAAGTAAATCCTTGTAAACCTTTTGATTTCCACTACACTTTCGCTAGTTAAAAGTTGAAGCAATAATATTGATTTAGTAATCATAATTACCAAATACCAAAGAACCAGTATATTAACCCCTTTTGCCGTATTTGAGGATTACAAGTTACCTGTTTAATATTGTTGTTTAACCTTTACCGGTAAGTGACAGTTTTTTGAATGCCCATTTCTTATATAGTCAGTGGCAACGTAACTGTTAAGTGTTAACAGAGAGGCAAGGTGAATGCAAGTAACCTTTATTCAACATATATAATGAGCTTATAAATAAGCAGTTCCGAGCAAGAATGTCACAAAATACAAACTAAAACATGCGAAGGGAAGCTTAAACAAGTTGTTCTATTATCAGTGTTGGAGAGAGCAAGAAATAAAAAAAGCAATAACATTACATTGCATGAGCGTGTATGAAACACGAGCTGTACAAATTCTTTATATTATATCCTCAGTTATTAGACTGAAAGGTATTTATAATTCAACTTTGTGTTGGGGTACTATATTATATTACCTTTTTACCTCTATGGTAGATCCATGATGACTATTTGTATTTACATACATGTATACACATGAAGAACTGATAGGGATGCAAATGGAAATTATGCAATAACATATTATGAAGAAAATGTTCCAATAATTTAAACGCATGAGGATGATAACTAAGAGATAAAGAACAATAAATATAACAGAACTTCAAAGAAACAATCGAGATGATTCAATAGAAAAAAAAAAAAAAAACGTAATTCACTAGTCATGAAGATCGTCAAATTACTGGTCGTTGCCGCGAAACGAAATTAATTTCAGTAAAACCGAAAAAACGATTCTTACGTCTCTTCCTTTTTTAATACAAAGGAAAAGAAGTTTTAAATCATCGTGTTGAACATTTTGTACCTCACCCGCCTAATTGCCTCCAAAATTCATGGGACCAGAGCTGAGAGAGAGAGAGAGAGAGAGAGAGAGAGAGAGAGAGAGAGAGTCGAGTATTCTTTTATTTACTTATTTCAAACTTATTCTCTAATTCGTATTGTTCTAGCATCAAAGTCGTGTTTCTGACGTTCTAACTTAAAGAAAAAACTCTGCACCTCCTTGATCTCCTCGTTAAAATAGTAAGGTCATATAAAGATAACAGTACATAGAATAGCAGCCTTGAACCCAAAAGGTGAATACCCAGTAGCATATTAAGTCAATAGTTGATGCCTACGTTACGAGACCATTCGCACACGTAATATCTTGGAAGAACGTTCGCGCCGAACTAAACCGAATATTACTACCCAATAACGGGTGTCCAGACATTACGACGGAAGAGGCGATAAAAAAGAAATTCGACGCATGTCATCCGTCTTTAACAACGAAGACAAAGGAGGGGAACCTTGTCGTAAACCATCACCTCACTTTTGGCTCTACCAGTGAAGATGAAGGCTAAGCATGGCTATGTATCATCATTAGTTGCTGTGTTATCTCTAGGGATCCATGACGAGTGCTGTTTAGAATCTTAAAGCAAGTTCAGCCTAGTAGCGGGCCTTGTTATGAGGAACACAACAGAAAATACAGAGGGTACTTCGTGGGCGAACGCAATCTACAAATTTTAAATACCCAGAGATGTTCAAAGATTACAGCAAAGACTATACTGGACACACCACTGCGACCCTCCGAAGATGTATGATATGAACCAACATTTCGTCGATCTCCATCACCGAAAACCTTTTACTGTAGGAGAGAAAATCATGCAAATGATGATACAAGCATTAACTTTGGCACGCTTGTTCTCCAAGTCATGTTAATCAAATCTGGCTGATTGGTCAATTGAAAATCTTAAGATGGCCATTAAATCAGCCGCCCGAAATTAGCGTTCTGTTTAGAAGAATTTGTAGTTGTACGAGTTTTGCATGATCTAGATATGGATTCCTATGTTTTTAAGGCAACTAAAGTATTCATGAAAAGCATGCATTTTCCAAAGAATTTCCTGTTCATAAACTGAAACGTTTCAAGATTTTACAGTTTGTAAAGCACACCAACACATTTTTCTGACTAATTATATCATTGCAGATCCGTAATAAACCGAGTTGGCTGGCAGGCTGAACTAGAGGGTAACACACAGAAGGTTTCTACCTGTGACAGAGTATGTCTAGCTCCAAAATTATCAAGGGAATGAGGTTGAGGAAGGTCTTGAAGGAATAATTGTCGGGTACTACCACGGTTACATTGGTGAAATCACAGCTGTGAAAGTCAGAATGGGGATCTCTGTCGACTAAATAGAAAATGTATGTTGACATTTTACTGCAATAAACTACTAAATTAGTACCCTCTTTTCCCTAATTAATCCTAAATCAGTTATGCAACAGCACCAGAGTAGACAGGATATGCCAGAGTAGGAAAACCCGAACCAAGGATAACGGAATTTTAGTGATCTGGATGGTGCAAGTTGTGTCCCATTCAGGAAAGTGTCTATTTTACATGTACAAGGTGGTAAAAAGATAAACCCTTGGTGGAGTTTATTTTCAAAGTTGCTAACTTGACCATGCATTACATGTTAAGGCTGAAACAGTTTGGTGTTGAATAGCCTGATGTTTACTCTGCTCGACTCAAGGGCCAGTTGCCTTTTCACAATCCCAAGCTGAAAAGGGCGAGATGTTCTGTTCCCTTTAGAAAATCATGAGGCTCCATAATATCCAAACATCCAAATACGGTGAAACAATCTATCTAGCTGATGAGATTAGACAACCAGACA
>NC_090730.1:143038987-143061487 GCF_036898095.1 Palaemon carinicauda
TATATATAAAGTATATATAAATGCTATTGTATTTGAGGTCGACTGTAATACCCTGTTCGCCATTTGGTAGTGGCCATGAGTCCAGTAGCAAAACTAACATTATGTTCGGCAAATTTATTCATATGAAAGTAATTTAACTTATGGAACAATTTCGGATTTGTGTTAAAGTTTAAATGATAATATAACGGGAAACGGTAAGCCCAAAGTATAATATTCGCAGCTACTCCGTATTTATAACACAATGTATTTAAAGATTTATGTTAGATATAACTTAACACATACTTATTTGGAATAATAATGATTTTAAGATTTTACAATACAGTATAGTACGTCCGATATAGTGTAGATAAAGCTACTTCTTTCTTATAAGGCTTATTTTGAGTTTGTCACATTTGTAACCTGATAATAACCTTGCTTCAACCGATTTTCCTCTCTCTCTCTCTCTCTCTCTCTCTCTCTCTCTCTCTCTCCTATGTATATGTATATATATATATATATATATATATTATATTATATTATATCATTTATATATTTATATATTTATATATTTATATATTATATATTATATTATATTATATTATATCATATATATTTATATATTTATATATATATGCATACATACATACATACACACACACACTCACACACACACACACACACACACATATAATATAAATATATAATATATATGTATGTATGTATATACACCTAGGTTTATATATTTATATGTGTAATATATGTACTTTTGTATGTATGCATGTACATGTAACTGACGTTTTGCAGTGGCTATGGAGATTCCATTGACATTTGTAGTCATACCAAACTTCACAGCTCTCCCAAGTCTAATATTCAATACATACCTTGAGATGAGTACGAAAGATTTTACAATCTTAAACTAATTTCATTCAGGTTTTTTTTTTTTTTTAATGAAAGTGCAATGACGTAATGTAGTTCCTAAGAAAATCTAGGAATTACTCAAAACATGAACCCCTGGAGAGCATGATTTAAGGCTGACAAATTGGGAGATTGTTAAATACACCCCTCATTTTGGCCATAAGTTAGGTATTGAATAGTGAAAATGAAACTTCCTGAGGTGATTGTGTGGTCCAGCTGTGTGGTAACCTTTAGCCATCAAACTCCTGCTGTGATCCGGCTATTTGGTCGTAAGTTTTGACCGAAACCCCACTGATAACTGGTACTCCGTAAAACAGATGTATAAAGGAAAATAGTTGAGTTTATCTTCTTTTTTTTTTTTATTATTAGAAAACCATATTTCAAATAACAATGATTTTTAATATGAATTGCATTTAAAAAAAAAATAGCAAACATGGCAATGCCTTGAATCGTAAACTATAACGTCGTCAAACTGGCCAGTATCGATATTTTTTTCAAAATTATTTAGGATAGACTGTTCTCTTTTTCTCGCTGTAAGCCACTAATCCCGACAGCCTGTCTGAGAACCCAAACACACGGGTGACCCAGACTTTTTTCAGTGAGTCATGGTTGCTCCGTGAGCTATGTGATAAACATTGCGCACCCAGACAAAGAAAAAAAATACAACTAGACAATCCTGGGAGGAGAATCACACCATGCCCCATATATATAGTTTAAAAAAATATATATTGGGAAAATGTAGGAATTAGCATTAACGGGGAATACCTTAACAATTTAAAATTGGCAAAAGATGATAGGAGATTTGAATAGAGAAAGCATAATTGTAAGACAGAAAATTAATATGAGTAAAACTAATATAATGTTCAATAAAAATGCAGAGAATGCAGCAAATAATAGTTATGGACGAACCTCTAGAGATCGTTGATGAATATACGTACTTAGGACAGACATTAAGCGTTTCCCCGGGACATGAGACCGAAATTAAAAGAAGGATAAGCCTGGGATGGAGAAATTTTAGTAAATATATTGAGATTATGGAAAGTAAAATGCCACTTTCTCTAAAAGAAATGTTTAATCTAATGTTCTCACCGGTATTAACTTATGCGTCAGAAACTTGTAGCTTTAACGAAGCTTTAGAACATAAGCTAGTTGCAACTCAAGAACTATGGAAAGAATAATGATGGATTAACACTAAGAGAAAAGGAAAGAGAAGCGTAAGAAAAGATATTCTTACTAAATGTATGAAAAATAAATGGACATAGGCAAGACATATAATGAGAATAACATATTAGATGGAGATTAAGAATAACAGAGTGGGTCCCTAGAGATTCCAAAAGAAGCAGAGGAAGGAAGAGAAGACGATGAATTAACGAGCACAGAAAATTTGCTAGTAAAAACTGGCATAGAAAGATCATATATAGACGCGAGTGGAAGGACATGTCTAAAGCCTTTGTTATGCTGTGGATTAGTAACAGCTTATGTTGATGTATATATATATATATATATATATATAATCTTGCTTCAATAACACATTCTCTCTCTCTCTCTCTCTCTCTCTCTCTCTCTCTCTCTCTCTCCCCTCTCTCTCTCTCCCTCTCTCTCTCTCTCTCTCTCTCTCTCTCTCTCTCTAAAAAAAAATAAAACAGCTTCTCAAGTCCTCATTTTTAGTCGGGTCGAGGAATGCCTTTAAATCGTTTTTTTAAACAGAAGGAAGAAAAAAATATTTTAGTAAAAAAAAAAAATGCATAAACAATGAGATCAAGGCATATGATAACTGGAGAATCTGGTGATTAAAAACATAGGCTCAGGCTTGGATATATGCAATGAAAATGGTTGACATGCATGGAATAAATTACCGTAATCACTTATTTTAAAATCTCGCCAATACTACTTGGCAAACTTTAATATTATATATATATATATATATATATATACAGTATATATATATATATATATATACAGTATATATATATATATATATACATATATATATATATATATATATATACAGTATATATATATATATAGAGAGAGGAGAGAGAGAGAGAGAGAGAGAGAGAGAGGGCAGTTAGGTTGTAGCTGAGAGTCGAAGTGAATGCAACTAACCTTTATTATTGAACAATCATCGAGTTTAGATATACAGCGACCTCCGAGCAAGAACGTCACAAAAATTCAAACATAAAAAAGCTTGTGCTAGCTTATAACACAGGTTGATCTATTAAGAGTGCAGGGAAGAGCAAGTGATAAGATAGAAAAAAATAAATACCGTTACACTGTACGAGCATCCATGAAACACATCAGGTACAATTGCTTAACTGCATAAGCTATTTCTCTTATATCTTTAACAAAACCGTGATGTTTTCTTTTCCTTTAGATATTACGAATGTAATTATAAATAACTAATGTTTTATATGAATATCACAAAACTCACCACTTAATTTTGTAGGATTTTGAAGAATTTTACTCAAGGGCTAAAAATAGTGGGGAGATATGCGTCCAATGCCTCCAACGCTGCAGGTAATAAAATATATCCTAATACACCTGGAATTATAAAATTATAACGTATTTGTAGTTTTGTTACTCATATTTTATATTCAAGTTATATCCATAACACGAAAATATCTCTATATATAAACTTCATACATAAATAAAGTGCAATAAACGCCAATTTCTCTGTGTTTTATTAGATAATCTGGACGATATAAAGAATCGTTATTTGAAAAATGTTGGTCAGCCTTTTGGTCCTCTTAGTGATATTTCAAATACCATATCTTTCTTGTCTATTAATTATAGTCTTTAATTGCAGAAAATAAAATGCAAAATACAACAGCACAAGTCACATTCCTAAAAAAATGTAAAGCATATAGTTTTCTAGTTTATAGAGCGAAAAAATCACATAATATTATCCATCGAACGATATCAATATATGATTTGAAATCTGATTTTTCTTTAAAAAATGCTGTATATACATGAATTTTTATTGAAATTACAATCGCATTAAAGTTTACCTTCTGATCCGTGCACAAATCAATACTTTTAAGGCCAATGACGATAGCCCATTTCTCTTTATGAATAAGAAACAAAAATGAATAACAGGATTTCTTTACTTGAGTTTTACTTGCTCGAAAAGATCGCAATTTTTATGCTAATATTTATTTTGGACAGTTCAGCCCCTGACAATTCGGTACCAATTGACTCTTAATAATATGGAAAAAACAGTATTTTTTCCGATTTTTTTTACGTTTCTAAAATTCCTATCAGTTTCTAAACATTACTTTTTTAACAGAAAATATTTGCTTTTGTTAGTATAGATATAAAAAAAAAAGTCTAATTGATTTATTCTTGTTTGTGCGATAGATAAAAAAAAAAAAACTTTTTGTTTCTTTATTATATAAGAAATAAGTCAGTAAAAACAATACATTTTTTTTATGTTAAAAGTATGTATATAAAAATAAAATAGTAAAAACTATACATTTCTTGTCGTTAAAAGTATATAAAAAAATCTAACTTTAATATTATGAGCGATTGCTTTAAGGAATTGCATTCTTTCTGCTTGATTATATCTTTGTACTAGATGAATGGTACGCTTTTTTTTTTTTTTTGACTGGTTCATCCTCGTTTCGTAGCATTTGTAATTTGGTTTTCGCCAAACTCTCTTCACTTTTGAGGGCTTCAATCAATTCTCAAATGTTTGGATGCATACTGGAGAGACTTGTTATAAATGTGCTGTGAAAACCTTCCAAATTATTAATTGTACGCGATTCTCCGTTCAAACATCGGTGAAGAACATTCCAAGATTCTATTGAAAATATTGGATAAAGTCTCCTCCTTCTGGTACCCTCTTCCTCTCACTGGTCCTATTATATGAATTTTCGAAATAAGAGACAATAGGTTGAGGGATATCATCATCATCAACCAATTCATCAAAGGCATCCGCAACCTGATTTAAAAGGTAAAAATGCTAAGGCTATAAAACTTCTCAATTTAAGACTGAATATGTCATCTTCGTGGTAACGTACTTGAAAAACCTTCAGCTACAATATGGCTATAAACACTTTGTCCTAAATGAAACAAGCAAAAAGAAATATTTGTTCCTGGAAACGTATTTGAAAATGCGTTTTCCCGCAGCTTTTTCGAAGTCTATTATCATATCTTCTGGCCACTCGTTATTCAATAATTCTTTCACTTTTTGGAAAAAGGCGCTCATAACGTATTTTGGGACTTCTTAGGTAAGAGGGCAAACAATCATGGAGCACTGAAGTTCTTAATTTGTATATGCAAGACTTATAATTGTAAATATAACATGACAACTCTTAAAAGTTCCATCTCCTGCCCAATTCGCACTTTGTCTCAAATCTTGAAGAGAGTCATTAGTAGCGAAAATTAAAAATGCGTTTAAACGTGTCGATGTCACTGTCATACTGCAAAAACATAGAACCGTTCTCGATAACACCACTCTCGTGGTATTTGAAATCCATTAATTATTTGCGGTATCAGTGGATAATTAGCCTGATCACCTCTCCATCGTCTCATATTTCGACTAATATGAGCTAGTTTTGTCACATCAGTAAGTGTGCACTCATTTAAAATTTCCTAGTTCTTCTGTTATAATGGAACGAGAAGGTGTTTGACTTGTGTTCGTCCTTTCTTTGATATTTGCAGTAGCAACTTTTACACTCCCTTCAGCTGCAGTTGTGCTATGATTATGTTTTCCCAATATATTTGATCGCATGAAAATTAACATCTGAGTGAAGCCGTGCTTTGCAAGACCGCCTTTCACAACGCCAATATATCTTCGTACCATTAGCATTTTCTTTATGTTTTTGGTACACGTAGTTTCCCCTTATCAACTAATTTCGTCTTTCCCTTTTCCGACTGTATGCAGTTGCAAGACTCCATTGTGTGAATGATGGGGTGAAACGTAGACTAAAAAGTCTGGAATAAAGAAACTAATAAAGTCGTTTTGTTTATATTTTCTTCATACTAAGGGAATAACCAAACTAATCCTTTGTAATAAAGTAGTTATGTGGATTGTTTGTTATTTGTAAACAACTAGTGAATAAGCAAACTAAGTAGTTAGGTATTTAGGTAATATTATATATTTCCTATCAGTTAACCCCTTGCTTAATCGCGATGACCATGCATTTAAAAGAAAATTTCATTTATATGAACTTATCAGATCTTCCGAACCAATAGATGGGCCTATATTTCAAATGACAGACAGGTAAAGTAACACGGCAAATCGCTAAGGTTTAATTAGGCATGTGCTATTTGAATGTCCCAGTCTCTTGTAAATTGCAGATTGTTTCCTTATTACACAGTAGAGACTTCAGTATATGGAGTAAAACAAAAGTTTCTCTTCAACAAGCAAACAAGCGTATTCCTTGATTTAAATCATCATATTTTGCAGGTAATCACGATACAGTAGGGTTTTTTTTTTCCGTTATACTAACGTATTTTTTTTTTCTTTGGATATTACCCTCATGCATTTTGTCTTCAATCGCTTTTGATCGATGTAACCCCGAATAATTCCATAATTCTCCTCTCTCTCTCCTCTCTCTCTCCTCTCTCTCTCTCTCTCTCTCTCTCTCTCTTTTAGATTAGTATTATAGTTTGCCAAGCAGTATTGGTGAGGTTTTAAAATGAGTTATTACGGCAATTTATTCCATGCATGTCAACCATTTTCATTGCATTTATCCAAACCTCATTCTCTGTTTTTTAATCACCAGATTCTCCAGTTATTATATGCCCTTGATCTCATTGTTTATATAGTTTTTTTGTTTCTACTAAAATATTTCTACTTCATTCAGTTTAAAAAGAAAAATTAAAGCATTCCTCTACCTGAATAGGCATGAGGACTTAACCAGCTTTGTTTTTTTTCCCAGGACTATTCCCTTTTCACCCAAATATTTTAAACCTGAGATTTTGTACTTTCACCATCACCATAAGAAGTGTAGTTTGTTTATGTGACGACAAAAGGAGAAGCGAGAGAGAGAGAGAGAGAGAGAGAGAGAGAGAGAGAGAGAATATATATATATATATATATATATGTGTGGTGTGTGTGTGTATGCATGTATATATATGTATGTGTGTATATATACATACATACATATACTGTATATATATACATACATACATACATACATATATATATATATATATATATATACATATATACATACATACATATATATGAATGTATATATATTGTATATACATACATATATATTTATTTTTTTTTATGTTTACCAGTAGGAGGCGCCAAGATACTACCGCTACAGAGTTATTGGGTCATTTGACCTGGCCAGATAGTACTAAATTGGATATATCTTTGGTCATGGCTTCTTTTCCTTGGTTTACACATACACCGAATAGTCTGGGCAATTAATTACACATTCTCTTCCTTAATCATGCACCTGACAACATTAAGATAACCGAAAAATTCTTCTTCACTCTTGACAACGGTAGAAGAGACTCTTTACGGATGGTAAGCAGCTCTTTTAGAAGGCCACTCCAAAATCAAACCATTGTACTCTAGTCTTGGTTAGTGCTATAGCCTGTTGTACCATGGTCTTTCCACTGTCTTGGGTTACAGTTCTCTTACTTAATGATACATTTAGGGACACTATTCTATCCGTTTCTTTATTTACTTTCCTTACTGGGTCATTTTCCCTGTTGGAACTTTTGAGCTGATAACATCCTATTTTTCCAACTAGGGCTATACCTAGTTTGAGTAGTAATAATAATCTAGATATATTTTTTATTGTATATATTTATAAATGTGTATATATATATATATATATATATACACGTGTGTGTGTGTGTGTGTGTGTGTTTGTATATGCTTGAATGCATAATTATGTCTGTGTATTATGCTAGTATGATGTTATGCTGCTACCTAGAGATTAGGTTTAATCAAAAGACTGGTAATCCAGTGTGAGTGAAAAATGCTTTCTCACAAATATTTGAACTTTCTACTCCTTTGGGAGCAACTTTACTGCTATTTACAATAAGGAACTTAATTGAACAGTCCAGTTCGTGATTTGAAAATCATAGTCGAAGGTGTTTGGTATTCAGAGGATTTAGAATTGGAAGCATTTTGAAATGTTTTCTCAATCTTGAGTATTTGATAGATGAAAGTAGTTTCCATTAGAGTTTTGTTTTCCCAACTTTATGATTTTCTTCCTTAAAGAAGCAGGTGTTTCGTTTCCCTCGTGATTGAGCCCGACGCTTTTTTTCCATTTCGGTTTTTACGTTTGCTTTGGGATTGTGCTACAAGAGATCATTCGACTTTTCACTCTCTCTCTCTCCTCTCTCTCTCCTCTCTCTCTCTCTCTCTCTGTTTCTTGTGTATATGTGCAAAGCATATATACATACATGTATGCATATATATATATATAATATATATGCACATATATATATATATATATATATAAGTGTATGTATATACTGTATGCACATGCACACGTATACACACACATATATATATTTATATATATATATATATATATATATTTATATATATAGGTATATATATATAGAGGTGTATATATATAGAGGTATATATATATATATATATAGGTGTATATATATATAGAGGTATATATATATATATATAATATTTGTATATATATTGTGTGTGTGTGTGTGTGTGTGTGGTAGGTGTAGGTGTAGTCAGGTAAGCTACAAATGCCTTCTGATATCGAATTCGCTCTTTACTGTGTTTCCCCCTTTGGTGTTTGATCCCGAGGCAGAAGGAATTCGATATTAAGTGGTATTTGTGGCTTATCTGAATTAAAGAAAGTTTCAATGAGAAATTTTGATAGGTATATATATATATATATGTATATATATGCATATATATATATATATTTATATATATATATATATATATATAGGCTATATATGTAAGACAGAGACGACTGGCGAAATTCAACACCGAGGCCCTTTGCGTCAATATGCGTAGATGATGATGGGATATATATATATATATATATATACATATACATATATATATATATATATATAGGCTATATATGTAAGACAGAGACGACTGGTCGAAATCAAACCGAGGCCCTTTGCGTCAATATGCGTAGATGATGATGGGATATATATATATATATATATATACATATACATATATATATATATATATATATATTTATATATATATATATATATTTATGTATATATATGTATGTGAACATATATCACAAGCACACGTGATTTTAATTAATGTAAATATCACCCACGAAATGCATTTAATACCGAATTCTATCTTGGGAATACATATCCACTTGGAATTCATTTTATGGTAACAGCTTCTGGCCGGGTGGTGATTCGAACCACCACATGTACGGCTTGAAAACTATGCTGGCAGGGACCCTACCGGCTCAGCTAATCAGAGAGACTAAAAAGTTTATGACAAGTCCCCCTACATATTCCTGTCGAATTCAGGATTCTGTTCATAGACTTGAAATAGACCCATCTCCACCATGATAGCTGAATCGTGAGTTTGCAACACGTGGTTATTTTAATGAACATATATCACAAGCACACGTGATTTTAATTAATGTAAATATCACCCACGAAATGCATTTAATACCGAATTCTATCTTGGGAATACATATCCACTTGGAATTCATTTTATGGTAAACAAGCTTCTGGCCGGTGGTGATTCGAACCACCACATGTACGCTTGAAACTATGCTGGCAGGGACCCTACCGGCTCAGCTATCAAGAGAGACTAAAAGTTTATGACAAGTCCCCCTACATATTCCTGTCGAATTCAGGATTCTGTTCATAGACTTGAAATAGACCCATCTCCACCATGATAGCTGAATCGTGAGTTTGCAACACGTGGTTATTTTAATGAACATATATCACAAGCACACGTGATTTTAATTAATGTAAATATCACCCACGAAATGCATTTAATACCGAATTCTAATCTTGGGAATACATATCCACTTGGAATTCATTTTATGGTACAGCTTCTGGCCGGGTGGTGATTCGAACCACCACATGTACGGCTTGAACTATGCTGGCAGGGACCCTACCGGCTCAGCTATCAGAGAGAGACTAAAAGTTTATGACAAGTCCCCCTACATATTCCTGTCGAATTCAGGATTCTGTTCATAGACTTGAAATAGACCCATCTCCACCATGATAGCTGAATCGTGAGTTGCAACACGTGGTATTTTAATGAACATATATCACAAGCACACGCTGATTTTAATTAATGTAAATATCACCCACGAAATGCATTTAATACCGAATTCTATCTTGGGAATACATATCCACTTGAATTCATTTTATGGTAACAGCTTCTGGCCGGGGTGGTGATTCGAACCACCACATGTACGGCTTGAAACTATGCTGGCAGGGACCCTACCGGCTCAGCTATCAAGAGAGACTAAAGTTTATGACAAGTCCCCCTACATATTCCTGTCGAATTCAGGATTCTGTTCATAGACTTGAAATAGACCCATCTCCACCATGATAGCTGAATCGTGAGTTTGCAACACGTGGTTATTTTAATGAACATATATCACAAGCACACGTGATTTTAATTATGTAAATATCACCCACGAAATGCATTTAATACCGAATTCTATCTTGGGAATACATATTCCACTTGGAATTCATTTTATGGTAACAGCTTCTGGCGGGGTGGTGATTCGAACCACCACATGTACGGCTTGAAACTATGCTGGCAGGGACCCTACCGCTCAGCTATCAAGAGAGACTAAAAGTTTATGACAAGTCCCCCTACATATTCCTGTCGAATTCAGGATTCTGTTCATAGACTTGAAATAGACCCATCTCCACCATGATAGCTGAATCGTGAGTTTGCAACACGTGGTTATTTTAATGAACATATATCACAAGCACACGTGATTTTAATTAATGTAAATATCACCCACGAAATGCATTTAATACCGAATTCTATCTTGGGGAATACATATCCACTTGGAATTCATTTTATGGTACAGCTTCTGGCCGGGTGGTGATTCGAACCACCCACATGTACGCTTGAAACTATGCTGGCAGGGACCCTACCGGCTCAGCTATCAAGAGAGACTAAAAGTTTATGACAGTCCCCCCTACATATTCCTTGTCATAAAACTTTTAGTCTCTCTTGATAGCTGAGCCGGGTAGGGTCCCTGCCAGCATAGTTTCAAGCCGTACATGTGGGTGGTTCGAATCACCACCCGGCCAGAAGCTGTTACCATAAAATGAATTCCAAGTGGATATGTATTCCCAAGATAGAATTCGGTATTAAATGCATTTCGTGGGGTGATATTTACATTAATTAAAATCACGTGTGCTTGTGATATATGTTCATTAAAATAACCACGTGTTGCAAACTCACGATTCAGCTATCATGGTGGAGATGGTCTATTTCAAGTCTATGAACAGAATCCTGAATTCGACTGGAATATGTAGGGGGGACTTGTCATAAACTTTTAGTCTCTCTGATAGCTGAGCCGGTAGGGTCCCTGCCAGCATAGTTTCAAGCCGTACATGTGGTGGTTCGAATCACCACCCGGCCAGAAGCTGTTACCATAAAATGAATTCCAAGTGGATATGTATTCCCAAGATAGAATTCGGTAATTAAATGCATTTCGTGGGTGATATTTACATTAATTAAAATCACGTGTGCTTGTGATATATGTTCATTAAAATAACCACGTGTTGCAAACTCACGATTCAGCTATCATGGTGGAGATGGGTCTATTTCAAGTCTATGAACAGAATCCTGAATTCGACAGGAATATGTAGGGGGACTTGTCATAAACTTTTAGTCTCTCTTGATAGCTGAGCCGGTAGGGGTCCCTGCCAGCATAGTTTCAAGCCGTACATGTGGTGGTTCGAATCACCACCCGGCCAGAAGCTGTTACCATAAAATGAATTCCAAGTGGATATGTATTCCCAAGATAGAATTCGGTATTAAATGCATTTCGTGGGTGATATTTACATTAATTAAAATCACGTGTGCTTGTGATATATGTTCATTAAAATAACCACGTGTTGCAAACTCACGATTCAGCTATCATGGTGGAGATGGGTCTATTTCAAGTCTATGAACAGAATCCTGAATTCGACAGGAATATGTAGGGGGACTTGTCATAAACTTTTAGTCTCTCTTGATAGCTGAGCCGGTAGGGTCCCTGCCAGCATAGTTTCAAGCCGTACATGTGGTGGTTCGAATCACCACCCGGCCAGAAGCTGTTACCATAAAATGAATTCCAAGTGGATATGTATTCCCAAGATAGAATTCGGTATTAAATGCATTTCGTGGGTGATATTTACATTAATTAAAATCACGTGTGCTTGTGATATATGTTCATTAAAATAACCACGTGTTGCAAACTCACGATTCAGCTATCATGGTGGAGATGGGTCTATTTCAAGTCTATGAACAGAATCCTGAATTCGACAGGAATATGTAGGGGGACTTGTCATAAACTTTTAGTCTCTCTTGATAGCTGAGCCGGTAGGGTCCCTGCCAGCATAGTTTCAAGCCGTACATGTGGTGGTTCGAATCACCACCCGGCCAGAAGCTGTTACCATAAAATTAATTCCAAGTGGATATGTATTCCCAAGATAGAATTCGGTATTAAATGCATTTCGTGGGTGATATTTACATTAATTAAAATCACGTGTGCTTGTGATATATGTTCATTAAAATAACCACGTGTTGCAAACTCACGATTCAGCTATCATGGTGGAGATTGGGTCTATTTCAAGTCTATGAACAGAATCCTGAATTCGACAGGAATATGTAGGGGGACTTGTCATAAACTTTTAGTCTCTCTTGATAGCTGAGCCGGTAGGGTCCCTGCCAGCATAGTTTCAAGCCGTACATGTGGTGGTTCGAATCACCACCCGGCCAGAAGCTGTTACCATAAAATGAATTCCAAGTGGATATGTATTCCCAAGATAGAATTCGGTATTAAATGCATTTCGTGGGTGATATTTACATTAATTAAAATCACGTGTGCTTGTGATATATGTTCATTAAAATAACCACGTGTTGCAAACTCACGATTCAGCTATCATGGTGGAGATGGGTCTATTTCAAGTCTATGAACAGAATCCTGAATTCGACAGGAATATGTAGGGGGACTTGTCATAAACTTTTAGTCTCTCTTGATAGCTGAGCCGGTAGGGTCCCTGCCAGCATAGTTTCAAGCCGTACATGTGGTGGTTCGAATCACCACCCGGCCAGAAGCCTGTTACCATAAAATGAATTCCAAGTGGATATGTATTCCCAAGATAGAATTCGGTATTAAATGCATTTCGTGGGTGATATTTACATATATGTATGTATATACAGTATATATATGTATGTAAGTATATATATACATATATATGTGTATATATATATATATATATATATATATATATATATATACTTTATACACAGTCTTGTAACTCAATTAATCACAATATATGGAAATAGAAGAAAGGATAAGACTAACTAGCGTTTGTTTCCTAATTGGATGATCGATGACAATGCTTAATAAATCTTATTGGTTTTAAATGCGTTGAATAAATCGCCAAAGATAAAAGTAACGATGGTTTCCCTTCGTATATTATTATACGGTAGAGGCTACTCAAAAAAATAAAGTTTTACTTTGAGAAAGGTTCTGATTGAGAGTGCTTGTGTTTGGAAAGTCGGTACTTATTCGGTAGCGAGAATGATTGATATTTACGCTTTAGTAACTGTAGATATATAAAATGTGAGACCGTTACATTAACTGACGTTAATATATTATCATACCTAAAGCAATGTATGATGTTTCCCATTTATTATGTTTCCCATTTATTATGTCTCATTTATTATATGTCTCTTGTAAATAAATACACCCCCTATGTATTCATATGTGTATATGCATTATTATACCATGTTATTATGCATAGTTATTCATTATATTATTAAGTGTGGCAACGCCCCGAAGACATGGCAACAATGTACCTCCCAGCCTTGGGGCATCACACAACATGCTTGTATTGTCGTTCGTCACCCAAGGCAGACGTATTTCCTGCCTGTTGTATTTGATTCGTATATTGCACCTTCTCAATAGAACTTACATTAATTTCAAGATTGTGTTTCCTTCCCAACCTCCCAGGAACACCCCCAACATGGCGCAGTGAGTATTTTGTGAGAAGACAGTGCTTTTAAAAGTTTTTCAAGCAACACAAGACGACGATTACAGCCGCCATTACTCTCCCCGTGAATCTCCATGGATTTATTGTGCAGTTCATGTGCATTTAAGTGTAGTGTTCGTTGCCCATAGTGACTTATAAGTGGACCCTTTTAGTGCAGTGTGCCTTAGTGACTGTTAAGTGACCCCCTCATATGCTGTGTCTTGTAAGTAAGTACAAGAACGAGCTTAGCACATAATTCAACTTGGCCGGCACACTGACATCCAGTCACTTTGAACGCTTCCGGGCAACTGACCGTGACGTCACCGAGGGGAGTGACTACTGCTCGTCGAACAGACTCCTCCCCCTCCCTACCTGAACCATACCGCTACATTTAGTATAACATGCACATATTCGTAAGAATGATATTATTTCTGAATATTTTGGAAAATTGAACTTTTATTTCTTACATATTTCTTTTTGATATGTTAATGTTATTGTTTTTACAATAAACCATGTCGGAATCAGAATTTCACGAGGAATCTTCTGATATACGAGAAGCAGAGGTAGAGGAAGGATTTAATCCTAATGTTGGAGCTCTCGGTGGATTAATTGGGGAGGAAGTATACCAGTTGCCACCGCCACTCACCCCACATTATACAACTCCTCCATCAGCTTCAGGGGCCGATTTTCTTCATTTCATCAAGTATCTTGAACAATGTCGAATACAAGAGGATGCAAGAAGGCGCCAAGAAGAGGATTTTCGACGCAGAGAAGACGAACAACGTCGACAGGAAGAAAGTGCTCGCTTTACAGCATTGTTGCAGAGGTTGCTTCCTGTTACCTCCCAACCTGACAGCACACATAGCCTTTCAGTCAATACATCGTCTACATCGTCAGTACCTACTTTTTCATCTTCAAGTTCATCAGTAATACCTGCCCCTCAAAAAGCTATCACCCAGAACCCGCCTCCCCTTCAAGCAGATGCCAGTTTTCAAGTTTTTCGAGAATGGAGACGTCGATGGGAAGATTATTCTATCATGGTGGATTTATCCAAGCTACCTAGAGAGAAGCAACTCATTCAGCTTAGAATGTGCCTCACTCTCGAGACGCAGAGGATCTTGGAGCACACCCTGGATATTCCACCCAGCACAGCCAAGACAGTAGAAGAGGTCTTAGATGAGCTGCAGGATCACGTGAAAAGTCTACGCAACGAAGCCCTACGCCGAAGGGAACTCTTAAGTTGTAAGCAGTTTGAGGGAGAATCTTTTTCAGATTTTTACGTGCGACTTAAGCATATAGCTGAAGAGGTGGACGTCTGTCCGGGGAATTCATCAGTGTGTGAGGAAACTCAAATGAAGATGATAATTCTCATGGGTATCAGGGATGGAGAACTCGTCCAGAAACTCATCTCTCTTGATGCAACAGCTTCACTACAGGAGGTGGTCAATACTTGTCGCTCATATGAGGCGGCCAGGAAGGCTACTTCTGCCATTCGAGCACCAACCTCCCAGCTACGTGTTGTTTCAACATACAAGAAACAGAAAGGAAGTGGTAAAAATCATTCTTCAACCCCACCACCCAAACCAGCCACTCCCTGCCAGTGTTGTGCACGTACCCACCATTCTTCCGAAGTTTGCCCAGCCCTAGAAAGCAGCTGCAAGAACTGTGGTCGACGAGGTCATTGGGACAGGACTCCGAAGTGCCCAGCCAATGCAGCACAGTGCCGAGTTTGTAACCGTGTGGGACATTACGATAAATACTGTAAGACAAAGAGAAATGACAGTACACAGGGTGGCTCTTCAAGTGACAAAGCTACCCCATCGTCAGGTAAATCAAAGGTCGTAAAGAAGTCCAGCTGTCGTCGAGTCGAAACTTTCGGCAAGTCGCCTAAGCCTGTCAGTGTTCTTCTAACATATGGAGATGTTACATCCCGAATTCAGATGTTACCTGACACAGGCGCCGAAGTCTCCGTGGTAGGACCCCAGCATCTTGACCTACTGAAGATACCTAGGAGTAGTTTGAAGCCGTTTCCTACAACTGTAACTCTAACTGCCGACGGTTCAGCCATGACACCTGCTTTGGGTACCTTCCAAGCCACTCTTACTCTGGGTAAGCAGTCCTGTTCTGCTGTTATACAGGTTCATGACGGTGTTCAAACCCCATTGCTGTCTTACAGCCACTGTAAGGAATTGGCAATTATTTCTCCTGACTTTCCCAAGCCAATATTGGAAGTTAAGCATGTCAAAAGATGCAAGGAATTGCCCCTTTCTGCTATCACATCGCCTACTGAGGCAAGAGAATTTTTTCTACGGGAGTTCAAGGATGTTCTCGTCACCAAAGAAGACCTCAAGACAACACCACTCCAGCCGATGACCGGTCCTCCAATGAGGATCCACCTCAAGGATGGTGCAGTACCCTTTGCTGTCCACACTCCACGCCAGATACCCTTTGCTTTCCGCGATCAAGTTAAGGAAGAACTCGCCTCCATGGTAACCCAAGGAATCATCAAGCCTGCCGGTGATGAACCTTCAGAATGGTGCCATCCACTTGTCGTAGTAGCTAAGGACTCAGGTGTCCGTATCACTGTTGACCTCACTAAGCTCAACAGCCAAGTGTCCCGACCAACCCACCCTTCTCCAACTCCGTTCGCTGCCATCCGTAGTGTTAATTCGAAGGCAAGGTATTTCACTACAGCAGATGCCTTATGTGGATATTGGCAGATGGCACTTGCTGAAGAGGACCAACACTTGACAACCTTCATTACACCGTACGGCCGTTTTAAGCATTGCAGAGGCCCAATGGGTTTTGCAGCTACAGGGGACGCCTTCTGTCTCCGTGGTGATATGGCTCTTCAAGGAATGCAGAACTGTGTAAAGGTCGTGGATGACATACTTCTTTCGGATGAAGATTACTTCACTCATCTTCAACAAATCTACGAGATGCTTCTTCGATGCCGAAAATTCAGGATTACTCTCAACAGAGACAAGTTTGTGGTCGCTGCATCTCAAGTGTCCTTTTGTGGATATCAGCTCTCAGAAGAGGGTATAGCAGCTGATCCTGGCAAAGTTAGTGCAATCCGGGATTTTCCAACTCCTACCAATTTGACTGACCTTCGATCATTCATGGGTTTAGTGAACCAGTTGGCTGAATTTACCCCTGATATTGCTGCTACAGCTCAGCCCCTACGACCTCTGATGAGCCCCAAGAGAGCATTCGTTTGGACTCCTGATCATGACGATGCATTTCGTCGAGTCAAGGCCGCCTTGGTAAGCCCCCCAGTCCTTGCCTCCTTTGATCCTGCATTGCCGGTAATCCTCCAGACTGATGCCTCTCGCTTATATGGGATTGGATACGCCCTTCTACAGGACCATAGTAATGGCAGACTTCGCCTAGTTCAATGTGGCTCCCGCTTCCTCACAGATGCCGAGTCCCGCTACGCTACTATAGAGTTAGAATTGTTAGCTGTGGTCTGGGCTATGTCTAAGTGTAGATTGTATCTAGCTGGTCTTCAGCATTTTACCCTGATGACTGATCACCGGCCACTCATCCCAATTCTCAATCATTATACACTTGATGCAGTGGAGAATCCTCGCCTTCAGCGTCTCAAGGAAAAGATTTCACCGTACCTATTCACAGCAGTGTGGCAAGCTGGAAAGCAGCTCAGCATTCCAGATGCCTTATCTCGAGCTCCAGTCAGTCAGCCTACTCCAGAAGATGATATCACTTGTGCTGATGTTGCAACACACGTCAGGTATATCGTCAATGTCAATGCTGTCATCGCCGAAGAAGATTCTACGCCCCAAGATGCAGATAGGACACTTCAGGAACTCCGAGCTGCAGCAAGAGCTGATTCATCGTATACCCGTCTTGTGAATTGTGTGACTTCAGGATTTCCATCAAGCCGTTATAACCAACACCAGTCGTTACTCCCTTTCTGGAAATTAAGGGAAAACCTCTCAACTGATGGTGATCTGGTTCTCTACGGAGCAAGAATTGTTGTCCCTGCTGCCCTACGCCGTCGTACTCTCGCTCGTCTACATGATAGCCATCGAGGAGTGGAAGCCACAAAGCGACGTGCAAGACAGACTGTTTTTTGGCCGGGAATTGATTCAGACATCACCAGTACTGTCAGAGCTTGTGAATCATGCCAAATGTTGCAGCCTAGCCTTCAGCAGGAACCCTTATTGAATGATGATCACCCTACGAGGCCTTTTGAGTCTGTCTCAGCTGACTTTTTCAGTGTCGCCGGGAAATCATTCCTAGTTGTAACCGATCGACTCTCTGGGTGGCCTGTTGTGGTACCATGTAAAGGAGACACTACTGCTTCCAACACCATACGTATCTTCTGTCGTTACTTCAGGGAAGTCGGTGTTCCCCTTCGTCTCAGGACCGATGGTGGCCCTCAATTCGCCAGCAAAGACTTTCAAGATTTCATGATGAGATGGGGTGTCCACCATATCATGTCGTCACCACATTACCCGCAGTCCAATGGCCATGCAGAAGCTTCCGTAAAAGCCATTAAGCACTTAATTCTGAAGACAGCACCTTCTGGCAATATTGACTGCGAAGAATTTGATCGAGGCCTTTTGGAACTGCGTAATACTCCAAACTTCACAGGCCGCTCTCCAGCACAGATTTTGTATGGCCACCCACTCCGTACCTGTGTACCTGCTCATCCACAGTCTTTTTCAGAGGAATGGCAAGCCAAGTCTGAGGACTGTGACCGCCGTGCAGCTGCCCGTGCCGAACAAGTAAAACAACAATACGATCAACATGCCCGCCCACTTCCCAAGTTGGAAATAGGTCAGACAGTAAGGATCCAAGACCCGACATCACATCGATGGGAAAAGGTTGGCGTTGTCATGGGTTTTGGCAAATCACGGGACTATGAGGTGCGTCTTCCCAGTGGCCGAGTTTGGTGGCGTAACCGCCGCTTTCTACGTCCAGTGCCAACACCTGGTGTTGACCCCCTCCCCCATTTACCTGTGGCCCCTTGCACGGACATAGAAAGGTCCTTAGTCTCTAACCCCCAAGTGTTCCCACGCAGATCTCAAAGGCTCATTAGAAAGAATTCGCTCGAGAATGGAACTACGAGCGCGAGGGGGGAGGGAGGTGTAGATATATAAAATGTGAGACCGTTACATTAACTGACGTTAATATATTATCATACCTAAAGCAATGTATGATGTTTCCCATTTATTATGTTTCCCATTTATTATGTCTCATTTATTATATGTCTCTTGTAAATAAATACACCCCCTATGTATTCATATGTGTATATGCATTATTATACCATGTTATTATGCATAGTTATTCATTATATTATTAAGTGTGGCAACGCCCCGAAGACATGGCAACAATGTACCTCCCAGCCTTGGGGCATCACACAACATGCTTGTATTGTCGTTCGTCACCCAAGGCAGACGTATTTCCTGCCTGTTGTATTTGATTCGTATATTGCACCTTCTCAATAGAACTTACATTAATTTCAAGATTGTGTTTCCTTCCCAACCTCCCAGGAACACCCCCAACAGTAACCCCCCTCCCCCAAAAAAGATAGGTATATTTTCAGCAATCTATATCAAGAGCAAAATGTTCTTGTAAAAAAATAAGGCCTTTTTCCGTTTGCTTCAGGGTATCCTATCATGAAGATATTAAATTTTTTTTTGAAAAAGTTCATAATTTAAATGAGGCATTATAAGAAACACCTTTCTGAAGTTGCATTGTCACAGAATGCCAAGTGTTGACGGTTGGAAATGAGCCATCTCTGTGAGAGGTCGTGTAGCTGTAATATCTCTATATCACTGGGTAAGTTATATTTGACGTCAAAAGTCTGTGAACTAGCTGCAACAACGTAGTAAAAAAATTGTAAGTAGACAAAGTTCTTGAGTAGTAAGGGGGATGGGGCTTACTTTATGTTCAATAACTGATTTGATACTGTAATTATAATGACTACACAGAATGCCTCAGTCCCGAAGGTCGCTACTGAAGCTGTGCCATTTTTAAAGTAACACACACATACAGACATTATATATATATATATATATATATATATATATATATATATATATATATATATATATATATATATATATATATATATATATATATATATATATTTATATATATATATAATTTGTATGTACGCCAACTATCGATCAAGTGAGTATTTCAAAGAAGGCACAGTAATCCACTACCACGTTATAGTTTAATGATTGGTGCATTTTATGACAAAAACTTTCATATCTATCCTCTCATTTATCTTCACGGAAAGCTCATCGTTAACACATAGACAGACTTACTCACACTGTATCCTTTGCTCTACCTTACAACGTCAATTTCCTTTACTGGGCTTTAAGGTCTCTGCTCTGACTTATTTACTACGCCATTGGGTCTGCCCATTGTTGAGGCTTCTGTGATATCAACCTTTTCATTCATTTTGTTTTCCATAGACTTTGCATGAACAAATCATTGCCTCATAACTTGGTTCCATATCTTTGTGGTATGAAGAAAATATCCCCTTAAGAATTTCATGGAGACAGTGACCAACTTTTTCCCATATGTGTATATTCAACTTCCACGCTTCATATATACAAATAGCTCTTGGTTTAACAATCTAGTTATACATTACGAATTTTTCTTTCGTAGACTTTTTCTTTGAAAGTTTTGATTTCCTCTTACATTCCTGGCGTTAAAATTTCTGAATCAACTTTGTGTTCATCCTACCACTTTTTGCATTTAATCTCATATGCCACTATGTACAAAACCACTTTCATTCTTTCACCATCAATACAACCGTTCATTATTCCATCTTATTACATTCCATTTACACTATTATCCTCTTATTAGGAAATAGTAAAAACTTCCACCTTGTAATTAGTAAATTTTAATACCGAAACCATTGCAAGATAACTCACCAAATATAGTGTCGCTGAATGTGGACATAAACACTGAGAAATTCGACACAAACAGAAATTCTATGGAGCTCATTTTATTTAAATACAACTATTTTTTTTTTAACTCAAGTCATCGGTCAATCGTGCTTATTGTTCCTGGTTGTAGTAAACATAATCTCGCTCCAAGCAAGCGCGTATAGGTTTGAATCCCACAACGGGAGTTGGGGTCTTTGCATTTCCTTGCCTTGTAACTGAGGCTTTACATTGAGAATTACGTCCAAAAAGTGGGGCAAATTTAGGAAGTTAAGGGGCGTTATGTTGATTGATATTATACATACGGTACATTTGTGTATAGTATGCATGTATTATTTCGTCCGCTTTTTCAGCATTATGCTGTTCCTTGTATCTAAGATGGCTAAAGGAATAAGCGACACACCTATCTCTAACTTTCGCATCCTTTAATGAACCACTAATGTGGGAAAACTTCAACAGCATTAGTCGCTTTATGTACCTAAAGAGAACGATCGTGAGCAGGTGTGTATTCCCAATACACACACACACACACACAAACTTGTGCTTCTTAGAAGAAAAGAAACTTCTTTAATATGCGTCTTCAAGCTCCAAGTACCTTACCATTTCTAGGCCTTCATGCATTGTGCCTCACATATTTGTTACCTTTGTACATGAAATGTTCCTTGAATCACCGGCAATCTTTATTTTTAGTATCGTTTACTAATACGAAACAACCACTCCCATTTTTCCAACATTCCTTTTGACATTCACGGCTCTATCTCGCTTGTATTAGCCCCTAAATTATATATATATATATATATATATATATATATATATATATATATATATATATATATATATATATATTTATATATGTACTGTATATATTTATAAATATATATATATATATATATATATATATATATATATATATATATACGTATATTTATATATATACACAGATATATGTATGTGTATATATATAATGCATATGTATAAATATATATATATACACATATATCTATATATATATATATATATATATATATATATATATATATATATATATATATATATATGTATATATGAATATATATATGTACATACACTATGTATACATATACATATATATATATGTACATACACTATGTATACATATACACACACATATATATATATATATATATATATATATATATATATATATATATATATATATATATATATATATATATATATATATATATAAACACACAATATCATTGCATTTTATCGGTGATTAGATATGGCTTCAAATCTTTTACTCGAACAGAATAAAGTGTTGTGTAGAGTCTTATAAATGTTGCTCTGCTGCGTAAAATATTACCATCCTGATATAGGTACGATTTACTCTTCAAATGTGGTTTTTATATCTATGATTTCTCTGAAAATATATTCAATTGAGAATTCTTATGAAATGCGGAAGTCAATGAATCAAAATTCCCGTACGGGAAAGAGGAAATAAGTGGGCGAAAGCACGGGAAATTGCTGACTCTAAGTT
>NC_090730.1:143063987-143073987 GCF_036898095.1 Palaemon carinicauda
ACATCTCTCCCTTTTCAGCTTGGGATTGTGAAAAGGCAACTGGCCCTTGAGTCGAGCAGAGTTAACATCAGGCTATTCAACACCAAGCTGTTTCAGCCTTAACATGTAAAGCATGGTCATGTTAGCAACTTTGAAAATGACGGTATCTCCACCAAGGGTTTATCTTTTTACCTCCTTGTGCATGTAAAATAGACACTTTCCTGAATGGGATACAACTTGCACCATCCAGATCACTAAAACTCCGTTATCCTTGGTTCGGGTTTTCCTACTCTGGCATATCCTGTCTACTCTGGTGCTGTTGCATAACTGATTTAGGATTAATTAGGCAAAAGGGGTACTAATTTAGTGGTTTATTGCAGTAAAATGTCAACATACATTTTCTATTTAGTCGACAGAGAACCCCATTCTGACTTTCACAGCTGTGATGTCACCAAAGTAACCTTGGTAGTACCCGACAATTATTCCTTCAAGACCTTCCTCAACCTCATTCCCTTGATAATTTTGGAGCTAGACATACTCTGTCACAGGCAGAAACCTTCCATGTGTTACCCTCTAGTTCAGCCTGCTAGCCAACTCGGTTTATTACGGATCTGCAATGATATAATTAGTCAGAAAAATGTGTTGGTGTGCTTTACAAACTGTAAAATCTTGAAACGTTTCAGTTTATAAACAGGAAATTCTTTAGTTGCCTTAAAAACATAGGAATCCATATCTAGATCATGCAAAACTCTTACAACTACAAATTCTTCTAAACAGAACGCTAATTTCGGGCGGCTGATTTGATGGTCATCTTAAGATTTTAAATTCACCAATCAGCCAGATTTGATTAACATGACTTGGAGAACAAGCGTGCCAAAGTTAATGCTTGTATCATCAGTTGCATGATTTTCTTTTCTCCTACAATAAAAGGTTTTCGGTGGTGGAGATCGACGAAATGTTGGTTCATATCATACGTCTTCGGAGTGTCGCAGTGGTGTGTCCAATTTAGTCTTTGCTGTAATCTTTAAACATCTCTGGGTATTTAAAATTTGTAGATTACGTTCGCCCACGAACTACCTACCTCGGGTTGTGTTCCTCATAACAAGGCCCGCTACTAGGCTGAACTTGCTTTAAGATTCTAAACAGCACTCGTCATAGATCCCTCGAGATAACACAGCAACTAATGATGATGCATAGCAATGCTTAACCTTCATCTTCACTGGTAGATCCAAAGGTGAGGTGGTGGTTTACAACAAGGTTCCCCTCCTTTGTCTTCGTTGTTAAAGGCTGATGACATGCGTCGAATTTCTATTTTATCGCCTCTTCCGTCGTAATGTCTGGACACCCGTTATTGGGTAGTAATATTCGGTTTAGTTCGGCGCGAACGTTCTTCCAAGATATTACGTGTGCGAATGGTCTCGTAACGTAGGCATCAACTATTGACTTAATATGCTACTGGGTATTCACCTTTTGGGTTCAAGGCTGCTATTCTATGTACTGTTATTTTTATATGACCTTACTATTTTAACGAGGTGATGGAGGAGGTGCAGAGTTTTTTCTTTAAGTTAGAACGTCAGAAACACGACTTTGATGCTAGAACAATACGAATTAGAGAGAATAAATTTGAAATAAGTAAATAAAAGAATACTCTCTCTCTCTCTCTCTCTCTCTCTCTCTCTCTCTCTCTCTCTCTCTCTCTCTCTCTCTCTCTCTCTCTCTCTCTCTTCATGAATTATAGGAGGCAATTAGACCGGTGAGGTACAATATGTTTAATACGATGACTTAAAAGTTCTTTTGTTTTAAAAAAAGAAAGACGTAAGAATCGGTGTTACTGAAAATAATTTCGTTTCGCGGCAACGACCAGTAATTTGACAATCTTCATGACTCGTGAATTACTTTTTATCTTTTGAATCATCTCGATTTTTTCTATAATTTTTTTCTTTATATTTATTATTCATTTTTTTCGTCATTATCATCCTTATGCGTTTGTTATTGGAACATTATCTTCATAATGTTATTGCATAATTTCAATTTGCATACCTATCTGTCCCTGTGTATACATGCACGTAAATACGAATTGTCAAACATGGATCTAGTATAGTTAAAAAACTAATAAAATATAGTACTCCAACATGCAGATGAATTATAAATACCTTAGGATATAACTTAGGCTTTAAGGAATTTGTACCGCAGGTGTTTCATACACACTCATGCAATGTATAGTTAATCTTTTTTTTTTTCTTCATTTCTCGCTCTCTCCTACACTGATAACAGAACAACTTAAAAGCTTCCCTTCGCATGTTTTAGTTTGTATTTTGTGACATTCTTGCTCGGAACTGCTTGTTTATAAGCTCGTTATCTGTTGAGTAAAGGTTACTTGCATTCACCTTGCCTCTCTGTTAACACTTAAGAGTTACGTTGCCTCTGACTACAGTATTTAAAAAATGGGCACTCAAAAAACTGGCACTTCCCGGTAAAGGTTAAATGACAGTATTAAACAGGTAACTTGTAATCCTCAAATACTGTAAGGGGGATTGATATGATGGATATTTGGTATTTGGCGATTATGATTATTATATCTTTATTATTGCTTAAACTTTTAACTAGCGAAAGTGTATTGGAAATCAAAAGGTTTTCAAGGATCACTTTTGAGCCATTTTTACCTAGAAAAATTTAACAACATTTTAATGCAATATCACCGATGGAAACAGCACTTGCGATGAGCTTGAGCATTACAGCAGAGATGTTATAGCAGAAATTGAATAACTTTAAAATTAAGTACATAATTTTTTTTTTATACTTATGAAATAAGCTCTACATATATTTTGATGTCAAAGGTAATTAGTGGAATGAAAGCCATAGATAGGGAAATACCAGAAATATATAAGGGAAATATCGATGGATAGACATTGGACTTAATAATAAGTACTAAAATAAAGTCAATCAACAATAAGGTCAATCAACTTTCTTCAAAGTTGAAATATAGATTTTTTTTTTACTCAGAATAAAAAAAAAAAGATATGACAAATAATGGTAGATCATGGAAGCAAAAAAAAAAAAATAGTCAGGAATAGCGGTATTAACTTGCAATATAATTCTGCCTTTTAAATTGAATTTGGAATTTGAAATATTGTTAGACTTATATTTTTATTATACAAAATGTTATCAAGGTAATTTAAGTATGTTGCTGGAAATTAATCTATGATTTATAATGTATCCACCCGTAAATTTTTCTTAATGCTGCCATTGTTCCATTGGATTAAATATTTATATAATATTTAAGGCGTATGCATTCAATGTTGATAATGCATTTATCTACTTAGCATTAATTAATTGGGTCAAAATATACACATTTGAATTCATTTACGAAGTGATATTTCAATGCTTTTCTGGTTCTACTCATTTGCAGGAAATCCCATAAGCGATTAATAGACCCATGAAAGAGGATTACTGATTATCCTGCACAATATTCACCGAACGAATAAAAATGAAATATTTTTTGTTCCATTGTTATTAGATAATGAGAGCACAAGGTTATGAAGATTTTGAGAAAGAATATATTATATATATATATATATATATATATATATATATATATATATATATATATATATATATATATATATATATTTATATGTATATACAATATATATATATATATATATATATATATATATATATATATATATATATATATATATATATATATATTTATATATATATACAATATATATATATATATATTTATATATATATACAATATATATATATATATATATTTATATATGTATACAATATATATATATATATATATATATATATATATATATATATATATATATATATATATATATATATATATATATATATATTTTTGGGCTCAAGCCATGTCGTCCTGATGGAAGTTCCTATAGGGTAGCTTCCTAGGGTATATTACAACTACGGCGATATTCCCAGAGAATTTACCTTAAGGTACCAGAATTCTAACTCCTGGAGCGAGTATCCCTCGTGAAAGGGATATCGCGACATATCAGAGGACGTATTCTAGACACGTCACATGGCAATCTACGACCTGAACAGAGATTTCGTCTCGTAGGAGGTGATTGACGAGATACGAATTCGGGAAAGAAAAAGGGGAGCCGCTCCCAAGGCTTCCCTATCCCCCGATTCGTATGCGTGCCTGGCGCCAATCCTGGCGCCATCTGTATTCCTTTTTGCGTAGCTTAACAACTCGGTGTTTTTTCCTGTTTTTCTCGCATATCTTGGATTTATTCGGCTTTTCATGGCTTCTTCGTCTTCGTTGGCCTCTGATAAGTTGAGTATAGTGTCTGTTATGTATAAATGTAGGCTCTTGGTAAAATTTTGAGTGATTAATACGATTAATCTTTGATACAAGAGCCGTAGCCTACCAGAGGTGTCCTGGACACTGTCGCTCGCTAGGTATAAATTAGTTAGTTAGAGCGACATTCCTGGTTGTTTTGCTTTAATAAATTTTAGCTATTTAGCTTTACATAGGATTTCCTTTCGTGCTTAGTATTAATTGGCGAAGTATTCGCCATTCTGGCCTACGCTAGGCCATGTAGCCTAGTCGTTTGGTCCTAGTACTTCATGCATGATTTTGGTTTTTCCGAGTGTAATTAAAATTTTATTGAAGCTTTAGGCTATATTCTATACATTTTAGACTGTGTGGAATATTTCCAAGATTGTATACGTGTGAGTTTCGGTGAATTAGGTAATCGATTCTCTTGGTGCCTAGGCTAATTGCTTATGGAGCCTTAGTATACTTTATCATACTCCCCGGTTGCTTTCTTTTCTTCGGAGAAGGTATGCAATCCCTTTCCCTCTGTTTAAGCCTTGGGCTTATCCCTAAGTGGTTTTTTCCGAATTTATTTTCGATAAAACTATACTAGGGTGTTACTGTACCTTCCTGTTCCAGTAAGTCTGGTTCAAAGAGGGACAGAACAACAGAGTTTTTAGTCTGAGTCCGTGTTGTCTGGCTTGGGGCAGAGTCTCCCTCGCTGACCTAACACTTACAAAGGGAGCTTAGCTCCCTTAGGTCACTACCGAAGGTTTCTGTAAGTTATGATTCCTTCTTTTGTGATCGACCAGACTAAGTCCTGTTGCTGTTCTCGGGGGAGGATAAGTTCTTCCCTTGGGAGTAGCAACGCCTTCCTTGCTTTGGTGCTCTGGAAGCTGGCAAGTATTGCTGGCCCTTTCCCTTAGATCTCCCTTAGGCTAAGACAAAGTTCTTGGCTGCGGGTGATCTGTCACTAAAGCAAGGTTGACAGGACCCTCTTGTCCCTTCCCCCTCTATCTCCGTAATGGCCTAGCCATTACTGTACTGTACCTTGCCGGCCGGCAGAGCTGGCCGGCAGGGGTATTACTGTACTGTACGTCATTCTACTTCTGGACCTAGTATAGGTTGGGATGTGGAATTGACTCAGCCCATTGCCGGCCGGCAGAGATGCTGGCCGGCAAGGGTCTTATGTTTTCGAGTGCTGCCCGGACCTCTCTTGGTCCCTCATCCATGCCTGCCGGCAGAGCCAGACGGCATTGGTCAAGGAAGCCTGAATTAAGTTTCTCCCCTTCCTTATATGCACTCTTTCGGTTGCCGGGCTTTGGGGGTTGTGTACACTCTTATCCCGGCATCCATTCTATTTTCTTCTAGTGCTGTACCTGTCCCGGCTGCCGGCCTATGAGGCCGGCAGCCGGGCAGGTTTAGTCTTCTGGTTCTTTTGCTGCCGGCTGGCATCGGTCTTGTACCTTTGCCGGCCGGCTTATGTCAGTCCTTGTCTGCCGGTCACCAAGAGTGTGGCCGGCAGCTGGGTACTACCTTGTGTAGTTGCTGGCCGGCAGTCATTGCCGGCCAACACTGGCTGTTACCGGCCGGCAGCTGCTGCCGACCGGCACAGGCATTTGAACCAGAGTGCTGCCGCCCTATAGCTGTTAAGTAGTATACTTTAAAGCTAATTGTGGTGTGTGCCGGCCGGCAAAGGCAGGCCGGCACACATCCTCCTATACTGTACTAGTATTCTTCTGTATAGCATATACAGTAAGAAGAAAACTATAGTAAAGGTTTAGGTACAGCACTGTATCTTCTAACACTATTGTGTTTTCTTGCACAGCCCTTTGCTGTTGCCCTCAGATAGGAAGCAGAGTTCTTCCCTGTCTATTATCCAGGATTTTAAAATCATTGCCTAGGTGTGAGCTCCACCTGTTTCCTCTGGAAACTTTGCATTGGTTACTCTAGAAGAGATAAACCATTTTGATTTTATTATCTGGAAGGCCGCAACAATGGGTTGTGAGGGAAACACAAGTGTGTGTCTTTCCTTTATGAATTGTTATGCTAGACTATGCATATCCAGTGATACATAGTTCACTTGATACTCATGGAAATTTCTTCTCTTTACAGGAGGACCCTCCGAAGTGCGGAAATGTTTTCTGCAATGTCCGCAGCAAGAACCTCTGTGGACATGAGTGTTGTAGGAGACACGCAGCATGCGCTGTCTCCAAGGATGATCTCCAGTATTGGGACCCTCAGGTATGTACTGTATGCACTAACCTGATTACTGAGGCTTTTGATTCCCCTAGAACGGCGGAATCAAGGGATATAGCAAGGGTAAAGCTTCGTACTTGGGTAAGGGGCTTCAAGAAGAACACCTCTGGCCCTTATCTTCCAAGTGAGAAGATGAGGGCGTATCTTTTTCCCCAGGCATCAGCTGAGGCAGTGATTCCCCAGCCTCAAGAGGAGATCTCTCAAGATCAAGTCCAGGTGGACGTGGAAGTCGCAGTCGCGATGCAAGACATCCAGTTGGATGACAGGATGTCTGACCTGGACGAACGTTTGGAAGAAGACCTCCTGGCAGAAGGTCAGGATCAAGTTCAAACCCCGGATGTCGTAGAGGTTGAGGTCGACGAGGTGTCGGCTACTCCGGTTCAGATGCCGTAGCCTATCCCCTCAACATCGGCTGGTCTCCCAGTAGAACTGGGACAGGCCCTCTCTTCGATTGTTGGAATGATCCAACAAATGCAGAAGGAGAACCAGGAGAAGGTGGCTGCAATGGAACTGCGTATGCAGTCCCTGGCAGAATCACATGGGCCCCAGAAAAGGCTCAATGTGAAAGACCTTCCCATATGCTCAGATGCTAACCCATGGAGGTATGCTGAGCACATGCCGATGACGACTGGAAAGATCGTCATCTCGGATAAGCTGGGTTCAGTTCCCCTAGAGGAAGTAGAATTCTGGCCCAGCAAGGCATCATATCCGGACTGCTATGTCCGGCTGAGAAAAGAACCAGCTTCAAGGGAGGAGACAGAGCCCTACTTTCATCCTCGATGAAAGAGAGGGGCTTCTCTAATTCGAAGGTAGCTGCATTGAGCAAGAAGCTCCCTTCTTTTGTGTCCTCTCCTGATAGAGCCTTCCCCTTTTTACAGAAAGGGTTTGCGGCTGTCCTAAAGGCAGTCGAGGCCGGCAAGCCTTGCCCCTCCCTGGAGGAGTGTAAACCCTTGTCGCTGGCTCTGCCTATGGACCACAAAGACTGGAAGGATGTCCATCTGACATTCTCAGTGGGAAAGTTGGAGGCTGATATTGCCGGACGGCAATTCGGCGAGGACCTCCCCAAGCTGTCCGAATCTCTTTTACGAAGAGAGTTCGAGACAAAAGAAAGACTGGCTGCCTCAATGTCTCATCAGACTACTCTTGAGACGATGGCAAGTGACCCTAAGGTCCATGAAATGTTCATGGTAGTGGCTAAGTCTCACCTAGCCACAGTGACGAAGGACCTTTATGGCTTCGTCAAGGCAAGGAGAGCTTGCAGGGAGTTCGTGTTCACCGGGGCTTCGGTGAGACACGAGCCAAGGAAGTTAATCTCCTCCAACATTTGGGGAAAAGACCTTTTCCCTACCGATGTGGTCAAAGAGGTTGTTGATAAGGCCGCCGTGGAGAATAGAAACCTTCTCCAGAAGTGGGGCCTGGCTATCAAAAGAAAATCTTCCCCGGATGAGGGTCCTCAACCAAAGAGGAAGAATATGAGGACTAGGCTACCGTCTCGGCCAGCCAAGCCTTATAGACAGCAACAGCAACTGCAATTGCCTTTGCCTCCAGTGCCCCAGATGGTGGCACAAACCCCAACTACTTTTCAGTGGGTACCCCAGGCTGTGCCAGGTCAGTCAACCACATTCACCCCAACGTTCGAAGGACAGTCTTCTTCCTTTCGTGCAAAACCTAGAGGAGCAGCCAGAGGCTCGTCTAGGCGCCCCTCAAGGGGAAGGGGATTCAGAGGTGGTCGTGGTCAGGGAGGCAAGACCTCAGGACGGCAGTCCAAGTGAAATGATACCGGTAGGAGGGAGACTGATGAAATTTTGGGATCGCTGGACCTTCGATCCCTGGGCCCAAAGCCTACTCAAGAATGGACTGGGTTGGAGCTGGTACAGCACTCCACCCCCGTGCCTTCGGTTTTTCCAACACTCCACCCCCATTTTGGAGGAGTACGTTCAAGAACTGTTGGAGAAAAATGTGATCCGAAAGGTGAAGTCCATCAAATTCCAAGGGAGGCTGTTTTGTGTTCCCAAGAAAGACTCGGAAAAGCTCAGAGTCATTCTGGACTTGTCGCCACTCAACAAGTTCATAGTGAATTGCAAATTCAAGATGCTAACACTGCAACACATAAGGACCTTACTGCCCAAGAGGGCATACTCAGTCTCTATAGACTTGTCAGACGCCTATTGGCACATTCCAATCAGCCGTCGACTCTCCCCCTACCTAGGGTTCAGGCTACAACGGAGACTGTACGCCTTCAGAGCCATGCCATTCGGGCTAAACATAGCCCCAAGGATTTTCACGAAGATTGCGAGCGCAGCTCTCAAACAATTACGCCTAAAGGGAATTCAGGTAGTAGCCTACCTGGACGACTGGCTGGTGTGGGCAGCATCCGAGACCGAATGCTTGCAAGCTTCCAGTCAGGTGATCCAGTTCCTAGAGTACCTAGGCTTCAAGATCAACAGAAAAAAGTCTCGACTTTCTCCATCCCAAAAGTTCCAGTGGCTGGGAATCCACTGGGACCTTTTGTCACACAGTTTCTCCATCCCGATGAAGAAAAGGAAGGATAGCGGGCTCTGTCAAGAGACTTCTAGATTCCGAAAGGATATCAAGACGCGAACTGGAGAGGGTACTAGGCTCTCTCCAGTTTGCTTCAGTGACAGACCCAGTGCTAAGAGCACAGCTAAAGGATGCAACCGGAGTTTGGAGAAGGTATGCATCAAACGCGCGAAGAGACCTGAGAAGACCAGTGCCGCCTCGGCTACGTACTCTTCTCAGACCTTGGTCCCAAGCCAGACATCTAAAGAAGTCTGTTCTTCTTCAGCCACCTCCCCCGTCGATGACGATTCCTTCAGACGCCTCAAAGGAGGGATGGGGAGGTCACTCTCATCGGAAAAAAGTCCAGGGGACTTGGTCCAAGCTATTCAGGACCTTTCATATAAACTTTCTAGAAGCTATGGCAGTGCTCCTTACCTTAAAGAAAGTCTCCCCGCGTCACTCGATCCACATAAGATTGGTGACGGACAGCGAGGTGGTTGTGAGATGCTTGAATCGACAAGGGTCGAGGTCACCACCTCTCAACCAAGTGATGTTAGCCATTTTCCGATTGGCGGAGAAGAAGAAGTGGTACCTGTCGGCAGTTCACCTTCAAGGAGTCCGCAATGTGACAGCGGACGCTCTATCCAGGTTCACACTGATAGAGTCGGAATGGTCCTTAGATGCAGGATCATTTTCCTTCATTCTGAATCAAGTCCCAGAACTGCAAATAGACCTCTTTGCGACGAAAGACAACAAGAAGTTGCCCCTGTACGTGTCCCCGTACGAGGACCCCTTAGCGGAAGCAGTGGACGCAATGTCCCTCGACTGGAACAGATGGTCCAGGATTTATCTGTTCCCTCCTCACAACCTTCTGTTGAGGGTCCTCAACAAACTGAGATCCTTCAAGGGGGTAGCGGCGATAGTGGCCCACAAGTGGCCGAACAG
>NC_090730.1:143083987-143096487 GCF_036898095.1 Palaemon carinicauda
GGTTTTTCCGAGTGTATTAAAATTTTATTGAAGCTTTAGGCTACGTTTTATACATTTAAGATTGTGTGGAATATTTCCAAGATTGTATACGAGTGAGTTTCGGTGATTTAGGTAATCGATTCTCTTGGTGCCTAGGCTAAGTTGCTTATGGAGCCTTAGTATACTTTCTCATACTCCCCGGTTGCTTTCTTTTCTTCGGAGAAGGTCTGCAATCCCTTTCCCTCTGTTTAAGCCTTGGGCTTATCCCTAAGTGGTTTTTTCCGAATTAATTCTCGATAAAACTATACTGGGGTGTTACTGTACCTTCCTGTTCCAGTAAGTCTGGTTCAAAGAGGGACAGAACAACAGAGTTTTTTAGTCTGAGTCTGTGTTTGTCTGGCTTGGGGTAGAGTCTCCCTCGCTGGCCTGACACAGACAAAGGTGGCTTAGCCTCCTTAGGTCACTACCGAAGGTTTCTGTGGATATGATTCCTTCTTTTGTGATCTACCAGACTAGTCCTTGTTGCTGTTCTCGGGGGAGGATAAGTTTCTTTCCCTGGGAGTAGCAACACCTTCCTTGCTTTGGTGCTCTGGGAGCTGGCAGGTATTGCTAGCCTCCCCCCTTGGATCTCCCTTAGGCTAAGATAAGTTTCTTGGCTGCGGGTGATCCGTCACTAAAGCAAGGTTGGTAGGACCCTCTTTTATCCCTTCCCCCTCTATCTCTGTAATGGCCTAGCCATTACAGTACTGTACGTCATTCTACATCTGGACCTAGTATAGGTTAGGATGTGGAATTGACTCAGCCCCTTGCCGGCCGGCAGAGCTGCCGGCCGGCAAGGGTCTTTTATATGCACTCTTTCGGATTGCCGGGCTTGGAGGTAGTTTACACTCTTATCCCGGCATCCATCCTATTTTTCTTCTAGTGCTGTACCCGACCCTGCTGCCGGCCTATGAGGCCGGCAGCCGGGCGGGTGTAGTCCTCTGGTTCTTTTGCTGCCGGCTGGCATCGGTCCTGTACCTTTGCCGGCCGGCTAATGTCAGCCCTTGTCTGCCGGTCACCTAGAGTGTGGCCGGCAGCTGGGTACTACCTTGTGTAGTTGCCGGCCGGCAGCCGCTGCCGTCATTGGCTGCAACTGCCGGCCGGCACATGCATTTGAACCAGAGTTCTGCCGCCTTATAGCTGTTAAGTAGTATACTTTAAAGCTAGTTATGGTGTGTGCCGGCCGGCACGTATCCTCCTATACTGTACTAGTATTCTTCAGTATAACATATACAGTAAGAAGAAAATTATGGTATGGGTTTTGGTACAGCACTGTGTGTTCTAACACTTTTGTGTTTTCTTGCACAGTCCTTTGCTGTTGCCCTACAGATAGGAAAGTGAGTTCTTTCCTGTCTATTATCCAGGATTTTAAAATCATTGCTTAGGTGTGAGCTTCACCTGTTTCCTCTGGAAACCTTGCATTGGTTACTCTAGAAGAGATTAACCATTTGATTTTATTATCTGGAAGGCTGCAACAATAGGTTGTGAGGGAATCACAAGTGTGTGTCTTTCCTTTATGAATTGTTATGCTATACTATGCATATCCAGTGATACATAGTTCACTTGATACTCATGGAAATTTCTTCTCTTTACAGGAGGACCCTCCGAAGTGCGGAAATGTTTTCTGCAACGTCCGCAGCAAGTACCTCTGCGGACATGAGTTTTGTAGGAGACACGCAGCATGCGCTGTCTCCAAGGATGATGTCCAGTATTGGGACCCTCAGGTATGTACTGTGTGCACTAACCTGATTATTGAGGCTTTTGATTCCCCTAGGACAGCGGAATCAAGGGATATAGCAAGGGAGAAGCTTCGTATCTGGGTAAGGGGCTTCCAAAAGAACACCTCTGGCCCTTATCTTCCAAGTGAGAAGATGAGGGCGTATCTTTTCCCTAAGGCATCAGCTGATGCAGTGATTCCCCAGCTTCAAGAGGAGATCCCCCAAGGTCAGATCCAGGTGGATGCTGAAGTCGCGGTTGCGATGCAAGACATCCAGTTAGATGACAGGATGTCTGACGTGGACGAGCGTTTGGAAGAAGACCTCCTGGCAGAAGGCCAGGATGAAGTTCAAGCCCCGGACGTCGTAGAGGAAGAGGTCGACGAGGTGTCGGCTACTCCGGTTCAGATTCCGGAGCCTATTCCCTCAACATCGGCCGGTCTCCCAGTAGAGCTGGGACAGGCCCTTTCTTCGATTGTTGGAATGATCCAACAAATGCAGAAGGAGAATCAGGAGAAGGCGGCTGCTATGGAACTGCGGATGCAGTGCCTTGCAGAATCACATGGGCCCCAGAAAAGGTCCAATGTGAAAGACCTTCCCTTGTGCTCAGATGCTAACCCATGGAGGTATGCTGAGCACATGCCGATGACGACTGGAAAGATCGTCATCTCGGATAAGCTGGGCTCAGTTCCCCTAGAGGAGGTGGAATTCTGGCCCAGCAAGGCATCATATCCGGACTGTTATGTCCGGCTGAGAAAGGAACCAGCTTCAAGGGAGGAGACAGAGCCGAAGGAGGTCATAGTGATGGACCATGCTAAGGCTCAAGCTCTACTTTCATCCTCGATGAAGGAGAGGGGCTTCTCTAACTCGAAGGTAGCTGCATTGAGCAAGAAGCTCCCTTCCTTTGTGTCCTCTCCTGCTAGAGCCTTCCCCTTTTTACAGAAAGGGTTTGCGGCTGTCCTAAAAGCAGTCGAGGCTGGCAAGCCTTGCCCCTCCCTGGAGGAGTGTAAACCCTTGTCGCTGGCCCTGCCTATGGACCACAAAGACTGGAAGGACGTCCATCTGACGTTCTCAGTGGGAAAGTTGGAGGCTGATATTGCCGGACGGCAATTCGGCGAGGACCTCCCCAAGCTGTCTGACTTTCTTTTACGAAGAGAGTTTGAGACAAAAGAAAGACTGGCTGCCTCAATGTCTCTTCAGACTACTCTTGAGACGATGGCAAGTGACCCCAAGGTCCATGAAATGTTCATGGTGGTGGCTAAGACTCACCTGGCCACGGTGACGAAGGACCTTTATGGCTTCGTCAAGGCGAGGAGAGCTTGTAGGGAGTTCGTGTTCACCGGGGCTACGGTGAGGCACGAGCCAAGGAAATTAATCTCCTCCAACATTTGGGGAAAAGACCTTTTCCCTACCGATGTGGTCAAAGAAGTTGTTGATAAGGCCGCCGTGGAGAATAGAAACCTTCTCCAGAAGTGGGGCCTGGCTATCAAAAGAAAGTCTTCCCCGGATGAGGGTCCTCAACCAAAGAGGAAGAATATGAGGACTAGGCTACCGTCTCGGCCAGCCAAGCCCTCTAGACAGCAACAGCAACTGCAATTGCCATTGCCTCCAGTGCCCCAGATGGTGGCACAAACCCCGACCACTTTTCAGTGGGTACCCCAGGCTGTGCCGAGTCAGTCCACGGCATTCAACCCAACGTTCGAAGGACAGTCTTCTTCCTTTCGAGCAAAGCCTAGAGGAGCAGCCAGAGGCTCGTCTAGGCGCCCCTCAAGGGGAAGGGGATTCAGGGGTGGTCGTGGTCAGGGAGGCAAGACCTCAGGACGGCAGTCCAAGTGAAATGATACCGGTAGGAGGGAGACTGATGAAATTTTGGGATCATTGGACCTTCGATCCCTGGGCCCACAGCCTACTCAAGAATGAACTGGGCTAGAGCTGGTACAGCACTCCAACCCCGTGCCTTCAGTTTTTCCAACACTCCACCCCCGTTCTGGAGGAGTACGTTCAAGAACTGTTGGAGAAAAAGGTGATCCGAAAGGTGAAGTCCATCAAATTCCAAGGGAGGCTGTTTTGTGTTCCCAAGAAAGACTCGGAAAAGCTCAGAGTCATTCTGAACTTGTCGCCACTCAACAAGTTCATAGTGAATTGCAAATTCAAAATGCTAACACTGCAACACATAAGGACCTTACTGCCCAAGAAGGCATACTCAGTCTCTATAGACTTGTCAGACGCCTATTGGCACATTCCAATCAGCCGTCGACTCTCCCCCTACCTAGGGTTCAGGCTACAACGGAGACTATACGCCTTCAGAGCCATGCCATTTGGGCTAAACATAGCCCCAAGGATTTTCACGAAGCTGGCGAGCGCAGCTCTCAAACAATTACGCCTAAAGGGAATTCAGGTAGTAGCCTACCTGGACGACTGGCTGGTGTGGGCAGCATCCGAGACAGAATGCTTGCAAGCTTCCAGTCAAGTGATCCAGTTCCTAGAGTACCTAGGCTTCAAGATCAACAGAAAAAAGTCTCGACTTTCTCCATCTCAAAAGTTCCAGTGGCTGGGAATCCACTGGGACCTTTTGTCACACCGTTTCTCCATCCCGGCGAAGAAAAGGAAGGAGATAGCGGGTTCTGTCAAGAGACTTCTAGATTCCGAAAGGATATCAAAACGCGAACAGGAGAGGGTACTAGGCTCTCTCCAGTTTGCTTCGGTGACAGACCCAGTGCTAAGAGCACAGCTAAAGGATGCAACCGGAGTTTGGAGAAGGTATGCATCAAACGCGCGAAGAGATCTGAGAAGACCAGTGCCGCCTCGGCTACGTACTCTTCTCAGGCCTTGGTCCCAAGCCAGACATCTAAAGAAGTCGGTTCTTCTTCAGCCACCTCCCCCGTCGATGACGATTCACTCAGACGCCTCAAAGGAGGGATGGGGAGGTCACTCTCATCGGAAAAAAGTCCAGGGGACTTGGTCCAAGCTATTCAGGACCTTTCACATAAACTTTCTAGAAGCTATGGCAGTGCTCCTTACCTTAAAGAAAGTCTCCCCGCGTCACTCGATCCACATAAGATTGGTGATGGAAAGCGAGGTAGTTGTGAGATGCTTGAATCGACAAGGGTCGAGGTCACCACCTCTCAACCAGGTGATGTTGGCCATTTTCCGATTGGCGGAAAAGAAGAAGTGGTACCTGTCGGCAGTTCACCTTCAAGGAGTCCGCAACGTGACAGCGGACGCTCTATCCAGGTTCACACCGATAGAGTCGGAATGGTCCTTAGACGCAGGATCATTCTCCTTCATTCTGAATCAAGTCCCAGAATGAAGTCCCAGAATTGCGACGAAAGACAACAAGAAGTTGCCCCTGTACGTGTCCCCGTACGAGGACCCTTTAGCGGAAGCAGTGGACGCGATGTCCCTCGACTGGAACACATGGTCCAGGATTTATCTGTTCCCCCCTCACAACCTTCTGTTGAGGGTCCTCAACAAACTGAGATCCTTCAAGGGGGTAGCGGCAATAGTGGCCCACAAGTGGCCGAACAGCATGTGGTTCCCCTTGGCGTTGGAACTACAGCTGAAGTTTGTGCCGCTACCACATCCAGTTCTGACCCAGCGAGTCCAGAAGTCGACTGTCTGCGCTTCATTACAGAAAACCTGGACCCTGCAGCTCATGATTTTCTCTCCCTTGCGGTGAGAAAGCGTTTTGGGATTTCGAAAGCCAGCATAGACTTCCTAGAGGAATATAAGTGCAAATCGACTAGAAGGCAATATGAGTCATCTTGGAGAAAATGGGTGGCCTTTGTCAAGGCGAAGAATCAGCAGGAGATCTCGACAGACTTCTGCTTATCTTTCTTCATCCACCTCCATGGTCAAGGGTTGGCAGCTAACACGATTTCAGTGTGTAAGTCTGCTTTGATGAGACCCATTTTATATGCCTTCCAGATCGACCTAGGTAACGAGATCTTTAATAAAGTTCCGAAAGCCTGTGCTAGGCTCAGACCTTCAGCACCTCCAAAGCCCATTTCATGGTCTTTAGACAAAGTTCTTCATTTCGCTTCCCTGTTGAGCAATGAAGAATGTGCGTTAAAGGATTTGACACAAAAAGTTATTTTCCTATTTGCACTCGCGTCCGGGGCCAGGGTTAGTGAGATCGTAGCCCTCTCGAGAGAGGCAGGTCGTGTTCAGTTCCTGGATGGGGGGAACTGAACCTGTTTCCGGATCCTACGTTTCTCGCCAAGAATGAGTTACCCACCAACAGGTGGGGTCCCTGGAGAATCTGCCCTCTGAAAGAAGATGCATCTCTATGTCCAGTAGAATGCCTAAAGGTCTATCTTCGTAGAACTTCAGACTTCAAGGGTGGTCAACTATTCAGGGGAGAAACATCAGGCTCAAATTTATCTCTGAATCAACTCAGAGCGAAAATCACATATTTTATTCGCAGAGCGGATCCTGACAGTACACCCGCAGGTCACGATCCGAGGAAAGTTGCCTCATCCTTAAATTTCTTTAATTGTGTGGACTTTGAACATCTCCGTTCATACACTGGCTGGAAGTCTTCCAGAGTGTTCTTTCGCCACTATGCGAAGCAAGTAGAGGAACTAAAGAGATCTGTGGTAGCAGTGGGTCGTGTTGTTAACCCTACTGTTTAACTCTGCAAGGAACAGTGGTCTTAATTGGGACGATTAAGTCCAGGGTGAGTGTGTAGGTACATACTGTACTACAAACTAAATGAGGGCACCGAGTGCCCACATAGACTGTTCCTTTTTCAAAGGTGAACCTAGCATAAGTGCAGACATGTGTGCCGAGCGTTTCTAACGCTAATGTGATTGATTTGTATACAGACTTTTATGACTTGATACCTCGGTATCTTAAAAAAGTGGCATTTGATGTTTTTTCTTTCAGATAAACAAGTTCTGTTTACTATCATACTTATGCTTAAAGTTTTGGGTTATTCTCTTATATATATATATATATATATATATATATATATATATATATATATATATATATATATATATATATATATAATTGTTGTTAACCTGTCTATTTATTGTCTGTCAATAAACTTGTTCTTGAGAACCTTGCGTCTCTTTCACCTGTGTCAATTTATTGGTATAATTGAGCATTTATTCTATGTACCTTATCTGGGATAATTCTAATAGAATTGTTCTTTTATGCAAGCTATGTTGCATTGGTTTATGAAGTCCCTTAATGGGAGGACTCAGTAACATAAAGGAACGAGGGTGGTTTTATTAGTTTCTTCCTATGCGGATATAAACCTTTGTCCAATACAAGTATTGTGCGGATTACTGGTCAATATTTCATATTGACGCAGTGGTTCTTTACAAACTATGCTTTACTTAATATAGGGCGAGACCACTATATTAGCTTGCCTGGTATTCATACATAGGTATATGTACTCTTCGAGACTTTTCCAGAGTCTAGTAGGACTCTTCCCTGTAGGGGGCAGGAAGCTCTAACATGGTTTATAGTTAGTTGAAAAAATGTATAACGGTAACATCTTAGGTCTCTAGGTCTAGTCGACCGGGAAAAATTACCTCCGGGGAGTACGGCACGTTCTGAGAATCCACAGATACAGTAATGCTCTGGTATACTTCCATCAGGACGAATTGGCTTGAGCCCAAAAAACGGATTTTGAGCGAAGCGAAAAATCTATTTTTGGGTGAGATGGCCATGTCGTCCAGATGGACCCGCCCTTGCCTTTCTAAGAAAGGGCTGTAGGACCCCTCCCTACATACAGTATCTGTAGCACCTCGTGTACGCTACAAGGAATACAGATGGCGCCAGGATTGGCGCCAGGCACGCTTACGAATCGGGAGATAGGGAGCCTTGGGAGCGGCTCCCCCTTTTTCTTTCCCGAATTCGTTTCTTGCCAATTGCCCCCTGCGAGACGAATCTCTGTTCGGGATGCAGATTGCTATGTGGCGTGTCAAGAATACGTCCTCTGATATGTCGCGATATCCCTTTCAGGAGGGATATTCGCTCCAGGAGTTAGAATTCTGGTACCTTAAGGTAAATTCTCTGGGAATATCGCCGTAGTTGTAATATAACCTAGGAAGCTACCCTATAGGAACTTCCATCAGGACGACATGGCCATCTCACCCAAAAATAGATTTTTCGCTTCGCTCAAAATCCGTTATATATATATATATATATATATATATATATATATATATATATATATATATATATATATATATATATATTATACAGTGTATATATGACGTGCAAATTGTATGTTATAGATTCAACTTTGATTAAAATCAAGGTTGTTTACACTTCCAATAATCACTGATTTACTGATTTAATTTAGGAATCAGAGGGATGATGGAGGTCTTAAAAATATCATGAGTAAAGAGAATTTTCAGCTTTATTGGATAAGGGATTTAAATTTAATAGAAACGTGTAGTCAGTATGAGAGAGAGAGAGAGAGAGAGAGAGAGAGAGAGAGAGAGAGAGAGAGAGAGAGAGAGTCAGTCAGTCTTCTTTATAAAGCTGCTTTATTGAGGAAATTCTGAAACTGTATATGTGAAGTAGGTCGTCCAGAACCCATGTGTTGAATCACTGGGTGTTTTGATCAAAAGATACATGTGTAGTGAAGTAGCCACGAGAGATTGCACCTTCCCATTCAGAGAATCTTTTTGAAGAGGGACCCTTCCTCCACTAAGGCTTGAAATAAAAGCTATAAAGTGTCAATGGCCATCTTGTGTCTCTTTCAACCAAGGATCACATTCATTGAGAATAGTATACGTCAGTTCTTAGTGAAATATGTTTATTCCTTTTTCATTGCATAGTAAATGTTTCTTCTAGCAGTTAAAAGGTCAGTCTAAAGGTAGAAATTTATTTGGGATTTTTTGTTCTTTAAAAATATGTTAAGCCAATCCACGAGGGTTAGTCACCATAGAATAATGCAGTTCGCATTCCTACTTTACAAAATCGTGAATGAAACCCCTATGTAGTAACATGCAATAACATTAGCCTCTTCATATATTTACGCTGAAGGTTTACTGTCACCATGCAGAACCATGCAAACACACTCGAACCTACATCTTTTTCTTGCACCTAATCAAGAGCCTCCTGCACTATCTAATCTTATACTAGATATTCCTCTCCTGCCCCCTAACACTTTTTAATCATACATTTTTCACTAACCTATCTTTCTAGTTTTTCTACATCAGTGAACTACATATGCTAACCTTTTTACAACTTCTAAATATTTGTAATTTTTCACTCAACAAATTTCTCATTAGCCACATATGGTATACGAAATGTTCTTGAAAAGCGCCACATCCTTTCTATGAACCTTTGCACTTAACATCAGCACTTTACACCTATTGCACTGCACGTGTTTCATATCCGTTCGTACTCTGTAACAGTTTTGATTGTTATCTTATCCCTTGCTCTTCCCTTCATTGTTAATAAACCAACCTGTATAACTTGGTAGTTCCTATCAAATGTTGTATGAATTTTTGTGACGTTCTTGGTCGCAAGTCGTAGTATCTAAGCTCAATGTCTGTAATTAGTTTATTTGCATTCGTTCTTCCCTGTTATCACCTAACTGGCACTATATATATATATATATATATATATATATATATATATATATATATATATATATATATATATATATATATATATATATATATGTATATATATATATGTATGTATATATATATATATATATATATATATATATATATATATATATATATATATATATATATATATTTCACATAAGCCATATATATTAATACATTAAAATCTGGATTCTCTTAATGACCTCGGGATCAGAACCCCAGGCGAAATCACTCAAAAACTACAGTATCTGACCGGCCGGGTTTCAAACTCTGGTCTAGGATAACTGTATAACACTGACCATACCACTCAGCCACGAAGAAAAATGTGCAAAATTTATCATATATATATATATATATATATATATATATATATATATATATATATATATATATATATATATATATATATATATATATATATATTTCAAATAAACCGTATATATTAATACATTAAAGTCTTGATTCTCTTAACGACCTCGGGATCAGAGCCCCAGGCGAAATCACTCAAAAATTACAGTATCCGACCGGCCGGATTTCGAACCCTGGTCCAGGGTACCTGTATGACACTGACCATACCACTCAGCCACGAAGAAAAATGTGCAAAATTTATCATATATACATATATATATATATATATATATATATATATATATATATATATATATATATATATATATATATATATATATATATATATATATATACAAAACACGAAAGCTAGACCATAGAAGGGTCTCTTTGTAAAATAGAATGAAATTAATTAAGATAAGTAGGAAACAGAGAGGAGAGAATAATACCAAATGCAGTGCAATTGAGGTTTTATAACTAACTGATCTCCCATTTCCGTGTTAAACGGTCAAATGACCCCGCCACACGTAATTATAATTTGAAAGGATAATGTTCTCCTAATATCCATTCTTTCAACTACACAAGTCAGCTCATTAACATGCTTGCACCCTTAATTGAACCCACAAAGCGGCAACAACTTTCCACCAATAACCAAGCTTCTAAATGCCAAATGCTGCCAGACAAAGGAAGATTAAAAAAAAAAAAAAGGTTAAAAGATTCATGGAATTCAACGCGAGTGATTGTGATCTAAAGCAAGGATCGCTTCCAAATGGTGTGATGATTGCAGGCAGCCTTTTACATTTGGCAGCAATGATTTGGAAGGATTGAAGGATACTAATTTTCAAAGTCAAATATATTATATAATGTATATATATATATATATATATATATATATATATATATATATATATATATATATATATATCTATATATACATATATATATATATATCTATATATACATATATATATATATATATATATATATATATATATATATATATATATATATATATATATATATATATATATATGTATGTATGTTACATATTATATGATTTAAATCACGATAGCTGACTTGTGTAAGCATAAAATATGTAACAACAAAGAAAAATACTATATATTATTTATTAATTTTAGAGTCTTACTATGTCAACAGGCGTAAGTCCTAGCTCAAATTAATGTTTAAGTTTTACTTTTGTGGCTTGATTATATATATATATATATATATATATATATATATATATATATATATATATATATATATATATATATATATATATATATATATATATATATATATATATATATATATATATATATATATATATATATATATATATATATATTGACGATCTATCGCTGAGGCATGCGATGTATAAATTTGTCACTATGCTGGGGGAAGGATCAGAAAAACGAAATTCTTGGACTAGCGCTTTCGTATTGTCATACCTCTTCAGGTCCAATTGATACAAAGTTAAGTACAGGATCAAAGTCACCTTTGCGACAGCAGTAAACAAGAAATAATACAATAACATAAAAAATTAGCACACAACTAGTTTAAAATTATAGATAGTTTAAAAATCAGTGAGTTTAAAAATTACAGCTAGTTTAAAAATGAAAATTGTTTAAATACATTGTTTATAAGTAGTTCATCAAGTTTATACATTCCTGGGCTATTGTTGATCAATTTTACACGGTTTTTCTTTATGATACATGATTCTATAATATTGCGTTTTGTTATGTCCTTACAATATAAAATTTCTTTTGCCCCTTTCCAATTGATAGTGTGATTATGGTTATTCATATGCTGAAACAAACTACTTGTTTGGTTTCCTGTTCGAACATTATATCTGTGTTGTTTTAGTCTCGTTTCAAGGTCTTTACCACTTTGTCCTACATATCTTTTATTGCATTGATTACATGGGATTTCATAAACACATCCATTGCTTTGTACAGGTGAATTTCTAATTAACATATCCTTTAAAGTACCATTTTTAAAAATAACATTAACATTAAAAACTTTCATTAATCTAGGAATTGTCAAGAAATTATTGTGGAAGGGTAATATGAGAAGGTTTTGCATATTAAAATCAGTTTTAGAGTCAGTTTCATAAAAAGTTTTCCTTGCTTTATAGAAAGCTGTGTCGATAAAATTCTCCGGGTATTGTAAATTACCTGCAATTTCCCGGATCTTCCCAAGCTCAGCTTCAAGGAATTGAGGGCAACTGATCCGCAGTGCCCTTAAAAACATAGATGAAAATACCATCATTTTTGTCCTAGGATGATGATTGGAGTAAAAATGAACGTATGAATCCACATTTGTCGGTTTTCTATAAACTGAGAATCTAAAACCTCTATCATTTCTTAAAATTAACACATCTAAAAATGCCAACCTATTGTCTACTTCTATTTCAATTTTAAATTTTATAGTTGGTATAAAATTTAAAACTGATTTTAATATGCAAAACCTTCTCATCTTACCCTTCCACAATAATTTCTTGACAATTCCTAGATTAATGAAAGTTTTTAATGTTAATGTTATTTTTAAAAATGGTACTTTAAAGGATATGTTAATTAGAAATTCACCTGTACAAAGCAATGGATGTGTTTATGAAATCCCATGTAATCAATGCAATAAAAGATATGTAGGACAAAGTGGTAAAGACCTTGAAACGAGACTAAAACAACACAGATATAATGTTCGAACAGGAAACCAAACAAGTAGTTTGTTTCAGCATATGAATAACCATAATCACACTATCAATTGGAAAGGGGCAAAAGAAATTTTATATTGTAAGGACATAACAAAACGCAATATTATAGAATCATGTATC
>NC_090730.1:143098987-143101487 GCF_036898095.1 Palaemon carinicauda
TAATTATGCAGAATTGATTTGGGGATTACCAAGGGAGACTGCAGAAATTCGTCAAAGGGTTCGGAACGGTTTGCAAAAGAATAATGGTTTAGGGTTCAATTTATGATTACTCACTATAATTCAGGAAGGTGGAGGAGTGAACACTAATAAGTATAATTCATAAAGATAGGAGTGAATGTTATGTTTATTCTGTTTGAATGGTAATTGTCAATGTGTCGAGCAAGAAAGGTAGCAGTGTGTAGCCTATAAAACTAATTTAAAGGTTTAAAGGGTTTAAAGGCCACTCATGAATGGCAGAGGCAAGGGACAGTGACAATGCCCTATCAAGCAGGACAATGCCCTAGATACTGACCATATATACATATGATTTGCGCCAAGGCTCTCTCTCCACCCAAGCGAAGCTAGGACCGATGAGAGCCAGGCAATGGCTGCTGATGACTCAGCAGATAGACCTATAGGCTTCCCCAAACCCCCCATCCTTAGCTTAGAAGGATGGTGAGGTTGCAGCAACCAAAGAAACTTACGAGTTTGAGCAGGGCTGATTGGTCTGAGATTAAACTTTCAAATGCCCATGATTATTGTAATGTCTGTGTATGCCAAGATGAGAATAGATTAAGGAATTTTCAAACCAACTTCCGTTTTGTGGAAGTGAATATTGTAGTATATACAGTATATTGCAGGGAGAATTTAAAGAGTGAGAAGTGATGATACATGTAAAAGGTTAACCCTAGCACCAAGCTGAAGGATGGAGTAGTGCATTTTCTGATGATAAGGTCGTGTGAAGAGAATGGAGAATGATTGTTCGGTATTGTTAAAAGTGTGGGGGAGAGTAAGACCCAGAATTTACTGCATAATATGTATGTGTATGAATTGGCTAATGTTTTGAAAATTTTATGCACAACAGTTAAAAGATGTATGTGGCAATTGGTGTTTATTTTCTCTGGAAACACCCTCGGTTAAAGGTCATTTCAGGAAAAAATCATATTGTTGAATTTATCAAAACAGTTTAATTTACATTCCATGTTCCTTGAAGAGGAATTTTTCATAGCCTTGGTGAATATACTGACAACGTAATTGCAGTGGTCACAAAAAAATGAGAGGTTTTCATCAAATTTAATTTCTATTTCACGGGATCCAAGAAAACTATCAATCACCCATAAATTATATTTCATAAATCATACCAAGGATGAGCGAATCAATGCCAGGCAACGATATCCCGAGGTTCTTGGCTAAGGGGAACCGGTGGAAACTTGTTGTTTCCAGTGAATTCCGGCTTTCCATGCATGAAGGAATTCCCAGAGCCGCAGGTCGAGTTTACTCTTGGAACCTTGATATCCACATCATTGAGTTCGTTTGAATACCCCGAGTCTGAGTTGCAGTTTCTTTAGCGTTGCTAATATTGGTTTTTAGTCAGTATTTTGCTTTTTCCAAAATGAAAGTACCACGTATATTTGTCTATTTATTCGATTTTTCTGTAATTGCCCATAAGAGCTTTGACAAAGTATAATTTTGTTGATAGTTGTCAAGTATTATTTGAACTAGTTCAACTTACATTTATACTGAGTCATGATTGTTTTTATAGAGGATTATTTTAGGTATTACTAATTTTAACATTGATAATGATTGTTTTTGTAGAGGGCAAGTTTGGCTATTACTTTTTATAACGTTGATAATTTTTTTTTATTTTATTTTTTTATCCCAAATATTTGAAAATTAGTATCCAGGTATGAGAAATAGGGTAACAACTGCCCAAATTTACCCAAAGTATTTATTTTTTTTTTCAACCCCTTTGGTCGATGTATTATTGTAGTGCCATACTATATTTTTATTCATGTTATCATTTTACCCTGCCTTTTTACTTACCATTAATGAAAATTAGGATACTCCTGACAAAGCTTTGCTTTTTCGTAATCTTTCCTCCTTATCACATTCAGATGCTAACATCAACTCGGGAAAAATAAAAATCGCGGCATGTGTAATAAAATGAAATTCTGCCAAATCCCACTGCTTTCTCTCTCTCTCTCTCTCTCTCTCTCTCTCTCTCTCTCTCTCTCTCTCTCTCTCTCTCTCTCTCTCTAATGGAATCTTTCGAAATGGGGTTTGCTTTATAGCTTATCTGTTTAATGTATCTTATCCTTTTCGTGAAACTGGTTACTATTAATGAGGCTACTCTCTTCAATGTTTTTGAGGTAATAAACCGGCTAAAAGATTAATTGCTTTTTTTTCATCCAGTCGTTTTAAAAGTTTCTTTTGAAGTTAGTCTTGTGTAAAATAAGCTTGCTTAGCCTACCTTACTGCATTAGACAGTAGGTATGCAACAAGTGCCATGCCGTTCTGTTTCTTGAGTTTAGCATCGTTCCATTGTCTTGAATTATTTCAAGGATGTTTTTATACTATTATATACCATCATTGAAAAGATCTTATGCTATCCAGCATATGATATTTTTTTGCGTCAAACTCAATCCCAAGGTTGTTTGGTTTGTTAGTGAAGACAAGGAAT
>NC_090730.1:143117483-143122483 GCF_036898095.1 Palaemon carinicauda
TTCACTCAGATGTTAATTTTCATGCGCTCAAGTATATTGGAAAACATAATCATAGCAACAACTGCAGCTGAAGTGAGTGCAAAAGTTTCTACTGCAAATATCAAGGAAAGGACAATCACAAGTCAAACACGTTCTCGTTCAATTCTAACAGAAGAACTAGGAAATTTAAATGAGTGCGTACTTACTGATGTGACGAAACTAGCTCATAGTCTAAATATGAGACGATGGAGAGGTGATCAGGTTAATTATCCACCGATACCGGAAATAATTAATGGATTTCAAATACCAAGAGAGTTTGGTGTTATCGAGAACGGTTTTATGTTTTTGTAGTATGACAGTGGCATCCACGACGTTAAACGCATTTAAATTTTCGCTACTAATGACGATATTCAAGATTTGAGACAATGTGCGAATTGGGCAGGAGATAGAACTTTTAAGAGTTGTCCTGTTATATTTTTCCAATTATATGTCTTGCATATAAAAATTAAGAATTTCAGTGCTCCAAGATTCTTTGCCTTCTTACCTGACAAGCTCAAAATACGTATGAGCGCCTTTTCCAAAAAGTGAGAGAATTAGTGAATAACAAGGGGCCAGAAGATATGATAATAGACCTCCAAAAAGCTGTGGAAAACACATTTTCAAATACGTTTCCAGAAAACAAATATTTCTTTTTGCTTGTTTCACTTAGGACAAAATGTTTATAGACATATTGTAGCTGAAGGTTTTAAGGTACGTTGCCACGAAGATGACATATTCAGTCTTAAACTGAGATGTTTTATAGCCTTAGCATTTTTACCTTTAAATCAGGTTGCGGATGCCTTTGATGAATTGGTTGATGATGATGATATCCCTCAACCTATTGTCTCTTATTTTGAAAATTCATATATAGGACCAGTGAGAGGAAGAGGTACCAGAAGGAGGAGACTTGATCCAAAATTTTCAATAAAATCTTGGAATGTTCTTCACCGATGTTTGAACGGAGAATCGTGTACAATTAATAATTTGGAAGGTTTTCACAGCACATTTATAGCAAGTCTCTCCAGTATGCATCCAAACATTTGGAAATTGATTGAAGCCCTCAAAAGTCAAGAGAGTTTGGCAAAAAACAAATTACAAATGCTACGAATCGGGGATGAAACAGTCAAAAAAAAAAAAAAAAAAAAAAAATTCAGCGGTTGTGACAAGCGTACCATTCATCTAGTACAGAAATATAATCAAGCAGAAAGAATGCAATTCCTTAAAGCAATAGCTCATAATATTAAGGTAAAATTTTTTTTTATATACTTTTAACGACAAGAATGTATAGTTTTTACTATTTTATTCTATATACATACTTTTAACATAAAAAAATGTATTGTTTTTACAGTTTTATTTTTTATATATTAAAGAAACAAAAAGTATATTTTTTATTTATCGCACAAACACGGATAAATCAATTACTTTTTTATATCTATACTAACAAAAGCAAAAATTGGAAAAATACTGTTTTCCATAATATAAGAATCAATTGGTACCGAATTGTCCGGGACCGAATTGTCAGGGACTGAATTGTCCGGACACCGAAATATATATATCACCCTAAAGCTTAAAACATGTTCCATCTTATAAGTACGAGAATAAATATTAGTATAAAATTGCGATCTTTTCGAGAAAGTAAAACTCAAGTGAAGAAATCCTGTTATTTATTTTTGTTTCTTATTTATAAAGAGAAAAGGGCTATCGTCATCGACCTTAAAAGTATTGATTTGTGCACGGATCAGAAGGTAAACTTTAATGCGATTGTAATTTCAATAAAAAAAATCCATGTATATACAGCATTTTTTTTTTTTAAGAAAAATCAGATTTTAAATTATATAGTGATATCGTTCGATGGATAATATTATGTGATTTTTTTCGCTCTATAAACTAGAAACTATATGCTTTACATTTTTTTAGGAATGTGACTTGTGCTGTTGTATTTTGCATTTTATTTTCTGCAATTAAAGACTATAATTAATAGACAAGAAAGATATGGTATTTGAAATATCACTTAGAGGAACAGAAGACTGACCAACATTTTTCAAATACCGATTCTTTATATCGTCCAGATTATCTAATAAAACACAGAGAAATTGGCGTTTATTGCACTTTATTTATGTATGAAGTTTATATATAGAGATATTTTCGTGTTATGGATATAACTTGAATATAAAATGTGAGTAACAAAACTACAAATACGTTATAATTTATAATTCCAGGTGTATTAGGATATATTTTATTACCTGCAGCGTTGGCGGCATTGGACGCATATCTCGCTTCTATTTTTAGCCCCCTGAGTAAAAATTTTCGAAATGCTACAAAATTCAGTGCTGAGTTTTAGTTATTTATCATTACATTCATAATTTCTAAAAAAAAAAAAAAAAATCATGATTTTGTTAAAAATATGAGAAATAGCTTATGAAGTTGTGCAAGTGTACATTTGTTTCATGTATGCATGCTCGTACAGTGTACCGGTTTCCATTTTTTTTATTTTATTACTATATCTTCCATGCACTGTTAATAGAGCAACCTGTGTTATATGCTAGGACAAGCTTTATCATGTTTGAATTTCTGTGACGTTCTTGCTCGGAGGTCGCTGTATATAAACTCGATGATTGTTCAATAATAAAGTTTAGTTGCATTCACTTCGACTCTCAGCTACAACCTAACTGCCCTCTTGCATATTTTAATCTCTCTCTCTCTCTCTCTCTCTCTCTCTCTATATATATATATATATATATACTTACTGTATATATATATATATATATGTATATATATATATATATATACTGTATATATATATATATGTATATATATATATATATATGTATATATATGTATATATATATATATATATATGTATATATATATGTATATATATATATATATATATATATATAATATTTTAAAGTTTGCCAAGTAGTATTGGCGAGATTTTAAAATAAGTGATTACGGTAATTTATTCCATGCATGTCAACCATTTTCATTGCATATATCCAAGCCTGAACCTATGTTTTTAATCACCAGATTCTCCAGTTATCATATGCCTTGATCTCATTGTTTATGCATTTTTTTTTTTTTTTACTAAAATATTTTTTCTTCCTTCTGTTTAAAAAACGATTTAAGGCATTCCTCGACCCGACTAAAAATGAGGACTTGAGAAGCTATGTTTTATTTTTTTTTAGAGAGAGAGAGAGAGAGAGAGAGAGAGAGAGAGAGAGAATGTGTTATTGAAGCAAGATTATATATATATATATATATATATATACATCAACATAAGCTGTTACTAATCCACAGCATAACAAAGGCTTTAGACATGTCCTTCCACTCGCGTCTATATATGATCTTTCTATGCCAGTTTTTACTAGCAAATTTTCTGTGCTCGTTAATTCATCGTCTTCTCTTCCTTCCTCTGCTTCTTTTGGAATCTCTAGGGACCCACTCTGTTATTCTTAATCTCCATCTAATATGTTATTCTCATTATATGTCTTGCCTATGTCCATTTATTTTTCATACATTTAGTAAGAATATCTTTTCTACGCTTCTCTTTCCTTTTCTCTTAGTGTTAATCCATCATTATTCTTTCCATAGTTCTTGAGTTGCAACTAGCTTATGTTCTAAAGCTTCGTTAAAGCTACAAGTTTCTGACGCATAAGTTAATACCGGTGAGAACATTAGATTAAACATTTCTTTTTAGAGAAAGTGGCATTTTACTTTCCATAATCTCAATATATTTACTAAAATTTCTCCATCCCAGGCTTATCCTTCTTTTAATTTCGGTCTCATGTCCCGGGGAAACGCTTAATGTCTGTCCTAAGTACGTATATTCATCAACGATCTCTAGAGGTTCGTCCATAACTATTATTTGCTGCATTCTCTGCATTTTTATTGAACATTATATTAGTTTTACTCATATTAATTTTCTGTCTTACAATTATGCTTTCTCTATTCAAATCTCCTATCATCTTTTGCCAATTTTAAATTGTTAAGGTATTCCCCGTTAATGCTAATTCCTACATTTTCCCAATATATATTTTTTTAAACTATATATATGGGGCATGGTGTGATTCTCCTCCCAGGATTGTCTAGTTGTATTTTTTTTCTTTGTCTGGGTGCGCAATGTTTATCACATAGCTCACGGAGCAACCATGACTCACTGAAAAAAGTCTGGGTCACCCGTGTGTTTGGGTTCTCAGACAGGCTGTCGGGATTAGTGGCTTACAGCGAGAAAAAGAGAACAGTCTATCCTAAATAATTTTGAGAAAAATATCGATACTGGCCAGTTTGACGACGTTATAGTTTACGATTCAAGGCATTGCCATGTTTGCTATTTTTTTTTTTAAATGCAATCCATATATAAAAATCCTTTATGTTATTTGAAATATGGTTTTCTAATAATAAAAAAAAGAAGATAAACTTAACTATTTTCCTTTATACAACTGTTTTACGGAGTACCAGTTATCAGTGGGGTTTCGGTCAGAACTTACGACCAAATAGCCGGATCACAGCAGGAGTTTGATGGCCAAAGGTTACCACACAGCTGGACCACACAATCACCTCAGGAAGTTTCATTTTCACTATTCAATACCAAATTCATGGCCAAATGAGGGGTGCAGTTAACAATCTCCCAATTTGTCAGCCTTGAGTAATGCTCTCAAGGGTTCATGTTTTGAGTAATTCCTACATTTTCCTAGGAACAACATTACGTCATTACATTAAAAAAAAAAAAATCGAATTTAGACGAAACCCTCTAAATGAAACTTATTTCAGTACAGGAATTAGTTTAAGATTACAAAATCTTTCGTACTATCTCAAGGTATGTATTGAATATTCTCGGGGCTTTACAGCACTCTCAGATTCATAACAGACTTAGGAGAGCCGTGAAGTTTAGTATGAATAAAAATCTCAATGGAATCTCCATAGCCTACCCACTGCAAATTTTCAGATACATGAACAAGAATACATACAAACTTACATATATT
>NC_090730.1:143127483-143154983 GCF_036898095.1 Palaemon carinicauda
ATAGAGAAATATATGGGAAATGTGTCCCGAATGGGGATACCTTAACACGGTGGAAGGGTTTGCGTATTACCATGATCAGCAAAGCTGTACTAGTCAGGGCCACTCTTACAAGGTTGGTCTGCTGTAAGCGATCAGAAGAAAATCTCCCATTATCACCAATCCGTACTGGCCAGCGTGGTGATGAAAACTGGTCAAACGCCGGACATGACATGTCTCAGATCTTTGTCCTACAGTGGACTAGAAACAGCTGCATTTTTTGTTGTAATTATTATTTTCAACCTAAAGACAATGTTGACAAATATTATGCTTTCGAAAACGTGTGTTGCCAATAAATAATGGCACAAGACGGCCAACATTGGCATAAAAATCATTCAATAATTATGTTAGAAAAAAATGTAGGATACAAATAACTTTGTACCACATTTTCTAAACGATAAATTTGAATATTTTCCAGTAACAAGAGTAGAGAGGATACGGTAAATGAATTTTAATTTTCAATTTGAAATCTATTTGAATTGTCGCTGAAGTTGATCATGCATCACCGTTCATTTCACTTTCATTAACAAGAAATTAATATTCCATTTGCAGATATTGAACAATGTATGTCATATTTTTTGTTTTCAAAATCACTGGGGGTTATCTTTGATATCTACTATTTTCATTACGGTGGTAACTGTTATCTTTTTCATTACTAGTTTTATTAATCTTTATAAATCCATTTGTATCTTTTTCAACACATTTACTTCATATTTCTGATCAATACCTCAGCTACCAACAAATTACTTACCCGCCTTCATCTTTATGATAACCATAATCACTACTCTTTGTTTACGCCATTGATGAAAATATTTTCCATTTCAATTACCCTCATCATTAAAATTTCAATTAATTCTAGCAACCCCAATTTACTAAACCCCTTTTATCACTCCACGTTCATTACAATCAATATCAATATATATTTCAAATTAACACCAGCAATCACAACCCGGTCTTTAACAATTCCATTCAATTTCTACATAGCAGCCGTCATCATCATAATCATAACGTCTATTGTAACCATTATCTCCAGTATTTAATGGAAAATATTAATAGAACTATTCTGATTAAATCTTATAACTCGATTGTTAACATGTTTATAACGATCATCACTCCCATAAGCATGATGATAAAAACAAAGGAAAAGATTAAACAATCCTGTAATTCGTTACATTTCCGTAATCACCATCATCCTAAACATTATCATTATATTTTATATGACATGCTTACATTTCACTGTGTAATAATCAATGAACTTTGAATGAATAACAATGGAGTTCACAATAATGGTTATCATTAAAAGCCATTCATTAAACAAAATATCAAGCAAGAAGCTTTAGTACATAAATACTTAAACCAAATCGCAAAAAAAGATTGACATGTTCACAAAATAAAATTCACACATACCAACGAAATGTTTAATGACCCATATAATCAGTAAATTTTTTAAAAATATGAACACTATAGAATTAAAAAAAAATACATTAAAGTCACTAAAGCCTAAGCAACAAATCGTAAAATCAAGACAAATGTTTTATATGATACAAATTTGATACAAGATATATATTAAAAAGAAGAAAACTACACTAGAGACATGGGCGGTATTCATAAAGAAAAGGATATGCTTATACTTGCAAAATATGAAGGAAATCCTTCTACTTGTATTCATAAACATTTCAAGCAAAAGCTTCTACTTTTAGAGCAAAAGCATAACTTTATAATCACATAAAAATAAATGGTTATATATAAAGAAGACCCTTTACTTCATATAAAGAGCATATGCTTCGAAAAAGCTGAGTCTGGTCAGTAGCAGACTGCAGTTCGAAGAGAAAGGTTTTTCTGTCCGATTCTCAGCACGATGGCAGATTTTGTGGATGTGAAGCATGTTAAACAATACATGCCCAGTTTACCCACACTTGATCGTGATTTCAAGATGTTATTCCGTTTTGAAGAACAAAATGTACAGTGGCTTTCGGACAGATATCTTGTCCACACCTGGAATCTCGATGAAATATCAAGGTTAAGCCATAACTTGGTGATATGCATTTTACATTTGCTTTTGCATGTATAAACAGTTTTGAGAATACGAAGGCTGCTGTATTTAGGGATGTATGTATGTACAAACAGTATGTATGTATGTATGTATGTATGTATGTATGTATGTATTTGTATATGCATATGTATATACATATACAATATATATATATATATATATATATGATATATGATATATATATATATATATATATATGATATATGATATATATATATATTATATATATATATATATGTGTGTGTGTGTGTGTGTATGTGTGTAGAGTACATGCAAATATACTGTATTCATATAATATATAAATATATTATATATATATATATATATATATATGTATATGTATATATATATATATATATATACATATATATATATATATATATATATATATATATATATATATATATATATATCAAATATATGTATATGTATGTATATATTATATATATGTATACGTATGTATATATATGTATATGTAATGATTAGAATAGTTAATATTACATGTTTAAAACAAATGACGTAACATGTCATGTTGGTTGGAAGAGCTAACCCTTGGATTTGCTGTAGTCATTCAAATTGTAAACCGGACGTATAATGCAAACCTATGCAAACCTCGGCAAATTGACATTCTTCTTAAACGTCAACACATTGTCTCATCGTGTGAAAGTTTGTGACGTCACCGGATGCAGGTGTCTTCCGATTTCGTCATGTGTCTAAAGTAAACCAAGCATACGATATCTGTGATATCGATAATTTAGTCAGTTCATATCTAAACTTCACCAGAATTGGTCATCTGGACCAACACAGCTTCCTCCAGTGATGGAGATGTTTAACTCTGTTGTTTTTATATAATAAAGACTTAAAAACTATTAAGATGTATTCATGTACCATTTAAATACATCTGAAAACAACTCATACTCAAATGTGTGCTTAATACAGTAGCACGCCAATAAATGGTGGCAGTGATTAAACTCTAAGACAGCGATTAAACTCTAAGAATTAGAGAAAAATCTTCAAGACTTCAAAATAATAGCTGTAAAACCAGAGAAATATCTTCAAGACTTCAACATAAAAGCTGTAAAACCAGAGAAAGATCTTCAAGACTTCAAAATAAAAGCTGTAAAACCTGAGAAAGATCTTCAAGAACTCAACATTATCTACAAGAATCTACAATTTTGACTAAGTCCAACGGAAAAGCTAACATCAACATATGTTAGTATACAACCTGAATCTTCAATCAACATCCTAGGAAACCCAAGGACTGGCGTTCAACAATTGCAAGACATATCCAGGAAGAACTACATTCAACAAGAAACTAGAACGAGACATCGCTAACAAAACATCAAGAGAGAGAGAGAGAGAGAGGACGTGTCGACTTCATATATAAGCTAAGTACAGATATTTTGTATTCATTCCAGTTTGGGCAGTGAAGTGTAGTTATCACAAGTCGTTAGTCGATTATTACTGGGGTGAGTGAATTCCTAAACTTTGTTATAAGAAACTCCGAATTCTCATTTAGAATTTTTCTTTCTTTGTGCTAATTCCTTTTTCTTTCAGAAACTCTTGGGGAAATGTTTTGGGATTAGTAACAGTGTTGGGGGAATTTGATTATACATATGCGTTTACGCAGTGGGCGTCTGTACTCATATAGATATTTTGATAGAATTGAAAGGGGTCAAAGAGATAGAAAAAAAAAATACAGCAGTCATGGCTCCTCCTGTCAGCCCTACCCCTGGACCTAGTGGTGTAGGCCAGGCTAATCCTCCTCCAATTGTGACGCTTGTAAATGCCAGGTCAGCAATCCTTCCTTTTCAAGGTCGGGTCAACGGGTTCTTGCCACAAAATGTGGAGTCATGGATTTCATCCGTTGATGCCCATTTAAATGCCAAACAAATCGTAGATCCTTTTGTACAATTACAAGAAGCTAAAAGTTTTATAGATTTTTCTAAGGGGGATGCGAGTGCGTATTTAAGAAGTGTTTCATTTCAAGAAGCAGTTACTTGGGATGATTTCAAAGTTAGGTTACGCGCGATCTATGGGGGTGAGGAAGCCTTGGATGTAGTGTTAACGTTACGAAATACACTTAATCAAGCCACTATGAATCGGCTTAATGTTATTGAGAGAGCAGCTCTCATAGCTGATAGGCTTAACGAATATCAGGACATTTTAGGTAATTCCACTTGGGTTACTAGGGATAACATCTCCGTGAAAGATTTTTTACGATTAATGTATTTAACTTGCATGACACTTATGTTGCCTGAAGCTTTAGTGCGGTGCTTTGATAAGAAGTTAATGCCTGCAAGTACGGAATTGGATGTCTATAAACAGATAAAGAAACACATGTCCAAGTGTCCAGATCTCGATCCCGTGTTAACTCAAGTTTTTGCTAAGAATGAAACAAAACCACAAACAGTGAACGTAATTAACAGTCCAGTAGCGGGAGTGACGTGTTACAACTGCAAACGTCAAGGTCACATAAGCGCAGACTGTAGAACGAAATTTTGCTCAGTTCACAACACAGCATCACATTCTTATAGTCAATGTTACGCGCGTAAGACACAACAATATCCTAGAAATACACAGTCAATTCCACAGTCAGTTCCATATGGAAATAAAAAGAAAAATCCTCATTTTAACAATAAGAAGAAACAACAAAATGTCAATGCAGTTCAGAGTCTGAAACAAACAAACACTTCTTCAAATATCGCTGAGCCTGGGCCGTCAAACCAGACCTCGCAAGGTCAGTCTAATTTTCAGAATGTGCAGAGCAAAGCAAATACCACATAGTTAACTCTAGAGGGGAAGAGAGTGATGTTGGGTCAAGGTCATTTATGTCAACATCAATAGTATTGAATAATCAATTTAATGTTTTATCAGATAATTGTGAGACAATAGATTTTCCTATGAAACACACGGCCGAATTAAGTAAAACAGTGCATGCTCCCGTAGATTTGCAACGAATTCATACAATAATAAGCCAAAATGAGTTACGGCCAACCTTATATGCTGTAAATTTAGAACACAAATCCTTTACGTTATTTTTTGACTCTGGTAGTCCACGTAATATTATGGATTTGAAGACGCATCATTTGTTGTTTCCTAACTTTCCGATTGAAAAATCAGGAATTAGACTTTCAGGTATAGGAAATAATGAATTAAACGTCATAGGCATAACTTATATTCAGTTCAGAGTCGGTAATCGCACTTTTGCCGATACATTTGTTGTTGTAAAAAACATTAATATGTATCCAGCTGTAATTATAGGATACCCATCTATGGGAAATCAAAACATTATCTTAGCTCCTGCCAAGCACGGCGTGTATATCAAAGGGAAATTCTATAAGTCTTCTAATACCTTAAAGTCAGTTTTGGATAAAAAGGAGACGACAAATGTAACCGTAACGTACGTTGAAGAACCAATAACTTGTCTCACTAATAAAGAAATAATATACGCGACCCAGCAGAATTCTCGTTCACCCGTAATATCATCTTGCACGCAATATATCGAACCAAACATACCTTCGAATTTAATAGTGCAAATAAAGAAAACACTACCGGGATCTGAAATATTAATCCTTTCCGATACTTTGAAAACTAACGGATTGTCTGTCACACAAGCTATTTATACAGTAGGCTCACATCAGCAATGTAATATCGAAGTCTGTAATCATTTAAATAACACTTTAGTAATTCACAAAAATCAACATATCTTGGATGTAGAAGTTTATAAACATCGTATTCTTACCGTTGCTGAAATCAATCACTCTCAATCAGTTGCGGATGAATCCCTTTTGCGATCTATTAAAAATAAAATCAGTAAGGACATTCAAGACGAAGAAGTTCAGCAGAAAATTATATATGTACCCTCGTACAGACTCCCTATGAAATTCCAGAATGAAATGAATGATGAAGTAGGTAAAATGTTAGAGGAAGGAGTCATTAGAAAATCAAATAGCCCTTATAATTTTCCTTTAATAGTTGTACCGAAAAAAGATCGAACATGGCGTATCTGCGTCGACTTTCGTCGTCTAAACGAGGAAACGATCCCTGATCGATTCCCAGTGCCATGTACTGACGATATTTTGTCTTTGTTAGGTCAGAATAAATATTTTACCAGTTTGGACTTACTTAAAGGCTTTCACCAGATATCATTAGAAGAAGATAGTATCCCATACACAGCCTTCAGCACAGCCAGGGGACATTATGAATTTTTGCGGATGCCTTTTGGTTTACGTTGTGCTCCTATAACATTTACAAGAATGATTAACATAGTGTTTGGAGACTTGTTAGGGGATATATTGCATGCCTATATGGATGATCTTGTAATCTTTTCCAACACCTTAGAAGAACATCTACGTAAGTTAGAACTAGTACTCCAGAGATTAAGACAACATAACTTAAGGGTAAAGATTAGTAAGTGTGAATTTTTCAAAACAGAATTGATATATTTGGGTTTCATGGTGTCAAGCCAAGGTCTTAAAGTAGTCCATGATAAGGTGTCGGCTATACGTAATTTTCCCATACCTACTAATGTCAAGGGAATACAGCAATTTCTGGGTTGTAGCGGATATTACAGGCGTTTTATACGCAACTATTCAATAATAGCCGCTCCTTTAACTGATCTTACGAAGAAGGGCGTAGATTTCATATGGTCTGAGCAACATCAACAGGCGTTTAATACTTTGAAAGATGAACTGTGTAGTTCTCCTATCTTAAAATTTCCTGACTTCGGTAAGGAATTCTTCATTGCAACAGACGCCTCAGACTTAGGAGTAGGAGGGGTATTGCTTCAGCAATATGATAAATAGTTTTTCCCGATAGCTTTCTATTCTCGAAAATTGAGAACTTCCGAAAGTAAGTATGCAGTAATAGACAAGGAAGGACTAGCTATTGTTAATTCGCTAGTGCATTTTAAGTTCATAATTTACGGTTATCCCGTTAAGGTTCTTACTGACCATAAACCACTAACAGAGTTCTTTAAAGGCTTCAACCACAGCCCTAAACGAACTCGGTGGCATTTGATCATTCAAGATTTTGGAGCAAGAATTGGGTATTTACCTGGGAAAGCAAATATCATTGCGGATGCATTATCACGCAACCCCGTGTCATCTTGTACGGAGCCTTTAGTTGAATTAATAGATATATCAACATCCATGCCTATTGTAAAAACAATATCTGAACAAGAAGATTTAGGCTGGAGCGCTGAATTGTTACAGACTGAGCAAAGAAAAGATCAGAAAATAGAAACAATTATAAATGCTTTGAAAGGCAATCATAAAGAAAAGGAATATATAAAGTATAAGCAGCAGAATTATATAATCAAAGATAATATTCTGTGTAGGACTGTGACAAGGAAAACCCGCAATACACCACATGTAACTAACGACCAGGTAGGAGTACCAATCTCACTTATTTCCACTGTCCTGAATTGGTTGCATTCAAATCCATTACATGGACACCCTGGGTTCTCATTAATGTCACAGAAAGCCAAATCATTGTTTTATTGGCATACAATGCTTACAGATATAAAAAGACACATAGCTAATTGTCGCACATGTCAGGAAAACAAAGGGCATACGAAAACACCTGTCAGCCTAGGAGCTTATCCTGTGCCCAATCAACCTTTTGAAAGAATACATTTAGATTTGTTAACAGGATTTTACGAGTCAGACAGAGGAAATAAGCACCTCTTAGTAATTATAGATGCTTTAACACGATATACAGAACTAATAGCGCTTAAAACTAAAACTGCGATTGAATGCGCTAGGAAGTTTTACGAGTGTTACATTTGTAAACATGGAATTCCACACATGATAATCTCAGACTCGGGTGGTGAATTTAATAATCACTTTCTTACCTCATTGTGTGAATTCCTCAACATAAAGAAGATTAATACCATGATATATCACCCAGAGTCGAATGGGCTAGTGGAAAGAGCAAATAGGAAGATATTAAATATATTGAGGGTAACACTAGGGGGATCAGACCCCAACTGGGATATTGCAATACCGGCGGCACTGAGTACTCTGAATCATTCATATCATATATCAATTAAAATGTCACCGCATGAAGCATTGTATGGTACCCCAGTTAGAACACCTTTCCATGTATTAACGCCTACAACTAATCTATCAAATCCTTTAAAAGAATGTATAAATGCAAATATAAGTCGATATGATATCCTTCGAAAGAATTTAGAAGAATCACAAATCATAATGAAAAGGAATCATGATAAAATAGCGAAACCAACTAAAACATATACCGTGGGTGATAACATCTATATTCAAATCAATGTCAGAAAAGGGCTCAACTATAAGTTAACACCTAAGTTTGAAGGCCCATTTAACATTTTGGAAACATTAACGGCCAATAGGTTTAGAATTCAAAACGTAGCCCAACCCACGGATGAGAGAATAGTACCATTGGCTCACATAAGAAATTAAAAAGAAAAGAGAGGAAAAGAAGTGAGGGAAAATTCTGTTCTGTTTTAAGTGATTAAAAGTTTTCTTTTTAATACAGGAGTAATTACATATATTTTTTCTCGTTACAGGTTTCCAAGATGAATTTTTTGTTGTTGGGAGTGATATTGTTCGCTCAGACATTTTTCTCGTATGGGATGAGTTCTAAGACTAAAAATATATGTTTTAAATATGGCAATATAGTTGAAAGACAGGAAGACATTTTTATTACGTCAACCAACGTAATAGTTGAAGTGAATATGCAAGCAATTTTTCTTCAAGAGAATGATGTCATTAGCTTAAGAACCGCCATTTCAAGGTTTTCTGCATCATTGGATGAGTTGCATAGAAGACATTTTCATTTGACTACTAAGAGTTTGCTTGGATCAACATTAAAAGTTGCAGAGATGCTATCTGATGACTTGAAAAATAAGACTGGCGAGACAGAATCTTTGGCTCATGACCTTTTGATGTGGACTGTAGGACACGAACATAAAGAAAGACGGAATCCGTTCATTTATGCTGCATTAAGCATCTTTGGGTCTGTTGCAAGTTTAGGTTTAGGAATTTCCAATCGTCTTAAAATTAGTAATCAAAATAAGAAAATTGAGTTCTTGACTCATAAAGATGAATTGATTATGTCAGAACTAAGGGATCAGTTAGCTTCAATCAATAAAATTATGGATTTGTTAAATGAACATTCAGATAATATCGTTCAAATTATGGAAGTACAGGATTTGTTGGCAACATTAACGTATTATGATTCAAAGATAGATCACATACATAACAGAATTGCACATTTCATTGAGAAATCCAAGGATTATGTAGAAGCTATCACGTTAGCAACTAAAGGTGTATTGTCGCCCCATTTGTTGCCTATACGTTACTTAAAATTAGTTCTGAAGAACGGAAGGGATAAACTAGGCTATGTTCCTTTGTTGGACGAACATAGGTTAGAATTTTATTACAGCCTAATTACAGTAAACGTAGATAATAACAAGATTAGGATTACAATTCCCTTTGATTCTTCTGATGCCTGGCAATCTTACAGGATATCACCATTTCCGACTTTCATGACAAATCACTCAAATCCAGTAATATCCAGTTTGACAGGACACGTATTGATTTCCCCAGACAAGGAAACATATACGGTCATTAAAGACTTAAATCAATTAACTCACTGTTCAGACGCAATGGATAGAAAAATATGTACAGCTGACTCATTTGAATTCCGTAAAAACTTAATGGATTCATGCGAGTTAGGTATAGTGCTAGACGGTGCTCTCTCCCATACAAGTGAAAATTGTCTGGATAGGCTTTATCCCTTTGACAATAAAGAATTCAATTGCAGACTGAATAATGGCTCGTGGATACGATACGACAAGGACGGCTTCAATGTATCATGCCCTGACGGATCCACATCCTTTACACATATATTCGTCGCAGCAGATGGTTGTGTCGGGAGTTCCCCGAATTCCATGGTGACTGGTCTACGGACAATCATCAGAGAACGAGCCTACTTCGCGAACTTCACGTGGACCTCTACAATGCCAGCACTTCCTCTCCCATACAACGGAAATGTGGCAAAGCGGTTGATGAAACTTACCGAAAAGGACCACCTGTCACCGACTTATAAAGAAATTCTTCACCCCATACTACTGGCTGGTTTGTGTTTCACGGTGGTGATATTTATCGCCGTGAACATCCTTGTTTGGCGTAGGTTACGGCACAGCAAGCAGCTAAAAAGGAATGAGTTGCATAGCCCCGACAATACCCCCTATTGGATCCAGTTCAAAGCTGTTTGAGTGGCCACCTCATTCGCTAAGGGAGTAATTTGTCGGGAAGATGTTTGTATGAAAAGCTGATTAGTACGCTAGTAATATGTAATTAAAGAAATTTTCTACATTTGCATTGTTAAAAATACATTTAAAACAACATTTTAAAAATAAATAAAATAAAAAAGGATATAAATCATTTTTTCTCTCGGCATCTAATAAAAATATATAAGCCGGAATGTTAAAAAAGAAAAGAGAAAAAAAAAATAAAATAAAATATATAACAGAATCTATGGGCATCTAATAAAATATATCAGCCCTATATATAAATATATATATATATATATATATATATATATATATATATATATATATATATATATATATATATATATATATATATATATGTACGAAACCGTGGTACGTGTACGTACCAGGAATTCGTGTTTGTGCACTAAAAATTGAGTATCTTGTTTCTGACAAAGGTAACAATTATTCTTTATCAAGTTACCGAATCATATGTAAGTCAGAATTTATTTTGTTTTTGGTACCATGTAATAATTTGCTAGCAATGTACCATATATATGATCTTGGTTTTATCATGCATTTTTCTTTTTGCTTTGGTAATATCTTTTTTGTATGCATTATTGTTATTATTTTTTAATGTGCCTATTTTGGACATTCGTCCTCAGTTGATTATGGCTAAAGTTAAACAAAGAATAATACGTATGTCCAGTCACACCTAATGACCATGTTTCGGCTTGTTGTTAAATTTTTGTAAAAAAATTGAGATAGCTGGCCGAGCTTATGTAATGATTAGAATAGTTAATATTACATGTTTAAAACAAATGACGTAATATGTCATGTTGGTTGGAAGAGCTAACCCTGGGATTTGCTGTAGTCATTCAAATTGTAAACCGGACGTATAATGCAAACCTATGCAAACCTCGGCAAATTGACATTCTTCTTAAACGTCAACACATTGTCTCATCGTGTGAAAGTTTGTGACGTCACCGGATGCAGGTGTCTTCCGATTTCGTCATGTGTCTAAAGTAAACCAAGCATACGATATCTGTGATATCAATAATTTAGTCAGTTCATATCTAAACTTCACCAGAATTGGTCATCTGGACCAACACAGCTTCCTCCAGTGATGGAGATGTTTAACTCTGTTGTTTTTATATAATAAAGACTTAAAAACTATTAAGATGTATTCATGTACTATTTAAATACATCTGAAAACAACTCATACTCAAATGTGTGCTTAATACAGTAGCACGCCAATATATATAAATACATCGTATAAATATACATATATTCACAGAATATTCATATACTGCAAAAGCCTATATACATGCATGTATATACACATATATAAACTATCTATATGTAATATATATATATATATATATATATATATATATATATATATATATATATATAAATATAAATATATCGATTCGTACCAGAAATAGATTGTTCTAAATCCCAAACCTGAAATAATTTAGCTGAAATCACCTATTTCAATTCGGTTTGCTTTAAACCTCAATTACCCTTCGCCCTTCGCCTGGGTATCTTAAAGTTTCCTTCAAACTGCAAAGTTGAGCTTTTAGCGTTTTCAAAACTTTTCAACTCAAATCCATAAATCAAATCACGTAGTTTATTATTGTTATTATTATTATTGTTGTTGTTGTTGTTGTTGTTGTTGTTGTTGTTATAAAACAAGAATGGAATTTTTCACGAGTCCTAAAAGAATTCGGAAGAAAATCTTCTCGGATTTCCAAATGGCTTCAGAAGAAATAGCCATAGACTTAGCATGGAATTCTGAAGGCCTCCAGAACGGAATCTCAGAACAGTATCGGAAGACAACTTTCCCGGATTTCCAAATGGCTTCAGAAAAAAAAGCCATAGACAGCATGGAATTCTGAATGCCCCCAGAACGGAATCTCAGAACAGTTTCGGAAGAAAACCTTCCCGAATTTCCAAAAGTCTTCAAAGGACATAGCCGTATACTTAACCTGGATTTCTGAATGACTCCAAAACTGAAATTTCCAGGAGCAGTCCTGAACAACTCCTCCCCGAGCTTCAAATGACTTCTGAAGACCTGATCTTAATTTTTTTCAAACGTAGCCAGCAACATCTCACATGATCTGTATGTACCTGGCGAAATCTAACCAAGGAATTGCGCGTCAATAGGAGTAAGAGGAAGTGAGTTGCTGACTGGGAGAAGGATTTCACTTAACTCACAGAGATCGCGTTCTGGCGGAATAGGAAGCTGCCGGTAAGAATTATGTGTTACGTCTTCGGAACACCATCAAGTACAGATTGTTTTCGTTGCTGCCGAAGTTACCGATCGTACGTTATATCGCCCGACCTATAGAAAGACACGGGATCATCCGTTGGCAGCTGAGTTTTGAAGATCATAATGTATGCGCCTTGAAGGATCCTTTGCTTGGGCTTTTGCGACGACATCTTATTAAAGGAGACTCTTGGAAAAAGTACGAGGCTTTGTATCGGTGCAAAAACGGATTGCGGGGAATAAGGATGGAGGCAGAATGGTTCAACTGAACGGTGAGTGACGTGTAGTTCCTCAACAGGATTGTCCCGAAATTCGCCATTGAAGTAAGGACATATCCAGACGACATTGGTAAATATATCATGTTGCTTGTCACTTACTTTGGCATGATAGTGTATGCGAAGAAATCGATAGTATTCATCTCTTTACTCATTGCCCAGATAGGTAAAGAATAAATGCCTTCGATTTCCCTGAGGAATCTGACGAAGTGAGGACTCGCGGCACTGAAATCTCTTTTGAAATCTAGAAGGACATTGACAAACTAAGGAAAACAGACAATGAAATCTCGAAAGAAACAGATAATCTAATGAAAGAAGATCTTGAAAACTAGAAGACAGGAGAGAACAGCGAAAAGGAGCCTCTAATGCCAGAGGTAAGACACCTAAAAATAAAGAGCCTCTAATGCTAGAAGTAAGGCACCTCAAAATATAGATCGAAGACCCTCTAATGCTAAAAGTATGGAACCTAGAAATATATGTCAAAGAACTTCTAATGCTAGAAGTGTTGGAGCTAAAGAGAGAGGTCAAAGAACTTCTAATGTTAGAGGTGGGGGAGTTATAAAGAGAGGTCAAAGAACTTCTAATGCTTGAGGTAAGGGAGCTAAAAAGAGGTCAAAGAACTTCTAATGCTAGAGGTGTAGGAGCTAAAAAGAAGTCAAAGAACTTCTAATGCTAGAGGTGTGGGTGCTAAAAAGAGGTCAAAGAACTTCCAATGCTAGAGGTGTAGGAGCTAAAAAGAGGTCAAAGAACTTCTAATGCTAGAGGTGTAGGAGCTAAAAAGAGGTCAAAGAACTTCTAATGCTAGAGGTGTGGGAGCTGAAAGAAGTCAAAGAACTTCTAATGCTAGAGGCGTGGGAGCTAAAAAGAGGTCAAAGAACTTCTAATGCTAAAGGTGTGGGAGCTAAAAAGAGGTCAAAGAACTTCTAATGCTAGGGGTGTGGGACCTAAAAGAAGTCAAAGAACTTCTAACGCTAGAGGTGTGGGAGCTAAAAAGAGGTCAAAGAACTTCTAATGCTAGAGGTGTGGGAGCTAAAAAGAGGTCAGAGAACTTCTAATGCTAGAGGTGTGGGAACTAAAAAGAGGTCAAAGAACTTCTAATGCTAGAGGTGTGGGAACTAAAAAGAGGTCAAAGAACTTCTAATGCTAGAGGTGTGGGAGCTAAAAAGAGGTCAAAGAACTTCTAATGCTAGAGGTGTGGGAGCTAAAAAGAGGTCAAAGAACCTCTAATGCTAGAGGTGTGGGAGCTAAAAAAGAGGTCAAAGAACTTTTAATGCAAGGGGTGTAGGAGATAAAAAGAGGTCAAAGAACTTCTAATGCAAGGGGTGTGGGAGTTAAAAGAGGTCAAAGAACTTCTAATGCAAAGGGTGGGGGAGCTAAAAAGAGGTCAAAGAACTTCTAATGCAAGGGGTGGGGGAGCTAAAAAGAGGTCAAAGAACTTCTAATGCAAGGGATGTGGGAGCTAAATATAGGTCAAAGAACTTCCAATGCAAGGGGTGTGGGAGCTAAAAAGAGGTCAAAGAACTTCTAATGCAAGGGGTGTGGGAGCTAAAAAGAGGTCAAAGAACTTCTAATGCAAGGGGTGGGGGAGCTAAAAAGAGGTCAAAGAACTTCTAATGCAAGGGGTGGGGGAGCTAAAAAGAGGTCAAAGAACTTCTAATGCAAGGGATGTGGGAGCTAAATAGAGGTCAAAGAACTTCCAATGCAAGGGGTGTGGGAGCTAAAAAGAGGTCAAAGAACTTCTAATGCAAGGGGTGTGGGAGCTAAAAAGAGGTCAAAGAACTTCTAATGCAAGGGGTGGGGGAGCTAAAAAGAGGTCAAAGAACTTCTAATGCAAGGGGTGGGGGAGCTAAAAAGAGGTCAATGAACTTCTAATGCAAGGATTGTGGGAGCTAAAAAGAGGTCAAAGAACTTCTAATGCAAGGGGTGTGGGAGCTAAAAAGAGGTCAAAGAACTTCTAATGCTTGAGGTAAGGGAGCTAAAAAGAGGTAAAAGAACTTCTAATGCAAAGGGGTGTGGGAGCTAAAAAGAGGTCAAACACAACTTCTAATGCAAGGGGTGTGGGAGCTAGAAAAAAGGTCAAAGAACTTCTAATGCAAGGGGTGTGGGAGCTAAAAAATAAGTCAAAGAACTTCTAATGCAAGGGGTGGGGGAGCTAGAAAAAAGGTCAAAGAACTTCTAACGCAAGGGGTGTGGGAGCTGAAAATAGGTCAAAGAACTTCTAATGCAAGGGGTGGGGGAGCTAAAAAGAGGTCAAAGAACTTCTAATGCAAGGGGTGTGGGAGCTAAAAAGAGGTCAAAGAACTTCTAATGCAAGGGGTGTGGGAGCTAAAAAGAGGTCAAAGAACTTCTAATGCTAGAGGTGTGGGAGCTAAAAAGAGGTCAAAGAACTTCTAATGCAAGGGGTGTGGGAGCTAAAAAGAGGTCAAAGAACTTCTAATGCAAGGGGTGGGGAAGCTAAAAGAGGTCAAAGAACTTCTAATGCAAGGGCTGTAGGAGCTAAAAAGAGGTCAAAGAACTTCTAATGCAAGGGGTGGGGAAGCTAAAAAGAGGTCAAAGTACTTCTAATGCAAGGGCTGTGAGAGCTAAAAAGAGGTCAAAGAACTTCTAATACAAGGGGTGGGGGAGCTAAAAAAAGGTCAATGAACTTCTAATGCAAGGGGTGGGGAAGCTAAAAAGAGGTCAAAGAACTTTTAATGCAGGGGTGTGGGAGCTAAAAAGAGGTCAAAGAACTTCTAATGCAAGGGGTGGGGGAGCTAAAAAGAGGTCAAAGAACTTCTAATGCAAGGGGTGTGGGAGCTAAAAAGAGGTCAAAGAACTTCTAATGCAAGGGGTGTGGGAGCTAAAAAGAGGTCAAAGAACTTCTAATGCAAGGGGTGGGGGAGCTAAAAAGAGGTCAAAGAACTTCTAATGCAAGGGGTGGGGAAGCTAAAAAGAGGTCAAAGAACTTTTAATGCAGGGGTGTGGGAGCTAAAAAGAGGTCAAAGAACTTCTAATGCAAGGGGTGGGGGAGCTAAAAAGAGGTCAAAGAACTTCTAATGCAAGGGGTGTGGGAGCTAAAAAGAGGTCAAAGAACTTCTAATGCAAGGGGTGTGGGAGCTAAAAAGAGGTCAAAGAACTTCTAATGCAAGGGGTGGGGGAGCTAAAAAGAGGTCAAAGAACTTCTAATGCAAGGGGTGTGGGAGCTAAAAAGGGGTCAAAGAACTTCTAATGCAAGGGGTGGGGGAGCTAAAAAGAGGTCAAAGAACTTCTAATGCAAGGGGTGGGGGAGCTAAAGAGAGGTCAAAGAACTTCTAATGCAAGGGGTGGGGGAGCTAAAAAGAGGTCAAAGAACTTCTAATGCAAGGGGTGGGGGAGCTAAAGAGAGGTCAAAGAACTTCTAATGCAAGGGGTGGGGGAGCTAAAGAGAGGTCAAAGAACTTCTAATGCAAGGGGTGGGGGAGCTAAAAAGAGGTCAAAGAATTTCTAATGCAAGGGGTGGGGGAGCTAAAGAGAGGTCAAAGAACTTCTAATGCAAGGGGTGGGGGAGCTAAAAAGAGGTCAAAGAACTTCTAATGCAAGGGGTGGGGGAGCTAAAAAGAGGTCAAAGAACTTCTAATGCAAGGGGTGGGGGAGCTAAAGAGAGGTCAAAGAACTTCTAATGCAAGGGGTGGGGGAGCTAAAAAGAGGTCAAAGAACTTCTAATGCAAGGGGTGGGGGAGCTAAAAAGAGGTCAAAGAACTTCTAATGCAAGGGGTGGGGGAGCTAAAAAGAGGTCAAAGAACTTCTAATGCAAGGGGTGGGGGAGCTAAAGAGAGGTCAAAGAACTTCTAATGCAAGGGGTGGGGGAGCTAAAAAGAGGTCAAAGAACTTCTAATGCAAGGGGTGGGGGAGCTAAAGAGAGGTCAAAGAACTTCTAATGCAAGGGGTGGGGGAGCTAAAAAGAGGTCAAAGAACTTCTAATGCAAGGGATGGGGATTGATGTCGCCAGCAAGGTTTTGAGGAAGGCGCGGCGGCGTCTGTGTTCTTTCTGATGCGTAAACTTAATTAAATACAAGTAAAAACGGGGCATTAAATACGTATTATAGATACTAAACTCTTTCTTATCTTGACAGCACAAATGAAATCTTACAAGTTCCAACATGTAACTAAGCGCTCCCGAAACACGAGTCAACCTTTTACTTCTGCTTGGAGGATATCCTCACAAGTAAAAGGTAATCATTATTAATATGGAAAGAAAGATTGGTGCTATTATAGTATGCTATCTACCGTCGAATCTCTATTATAGTATGCTATCTACCGTCGAATTTCTACTATAGTATGGTATCTACCTCAAAGTATGTTATCTATCGTCAATGTTAATCCTCCCGTTTGATGAGGATTATCAAACAGATTAATTACCACCAGTATGTTATCCTCATTGGACTTTAATTATAGTTTAATAATATTTATTGGCTGGACAACATGGGTGCATAATTATAAGTAGTTTGTAGGGAAACTTTTTTTACAAATTATTCAAAGCTCATCATACAACAATGTTACAAGTTAATCAAATGAAAAATCAAATATTACAAAACTGAAAAAAAAAAAATAATCTATGAAAAATATTCAATCAAAAATTTATTCTACTACTGCTTGTAAACATATCTTACATCATTCAAGAAAGCAGCAAATACATCTTCGCCTTTTCTCAGAACTTTCCAATTGAAACCACCACACTTCACACTTCCCGACACATTAAACCAATCAGTGACAGTAATAGGTGATTTGCCAGTTAATTGTAAAGTAGTGTTAATTGGGGTCTCATAAACAAAATAATAAACTAATTCCAAAATTTCTGAAAGGGGTGGTAGATAGAAAAATCGGCGGTAGATAGCATACTATAATAGCACCGAAAGATTTGCTTGTACTTCTACATTTTGCTTCAGAGAATTACCTTATACTTCTACCTTATGCTTACAAGGATATCCTTCATTTTTATGAATACCTCCCGATGTTTTAATTTTTAATCACGTAGAGTTTATAATTAATTTTAAATTTTTCTATACACTGTATTTATCATTAAACTGATAGTTTCTGGTCCCTTTAACACTAAAATGAAACTATTTATGCTCCCCTTAATATGTTCTGTAAGAAATTACTTTTCGCATTTCAAAATCTCCAGAACGTAAACGTGTGATACCAAGTATCATAATTTCTTTTTCAAATCAGTATCCTTATACCAAAATGGTCTAAAGAGAAATACTAATACATGAATCATAATTGTTAACAAAATAATTTTAATTTCATATCAAAAGTGTGGAGAGATCATTTCTAAACTCGAACATCAAAATTAAATTATCTAACACTAGTTGTTGGGATCTGAGAATCTCAGTTTTAAAAAAAAAAAAAAGTATATCAAATGAATGTCAGGCAAAGCAAATAAAAAGATATCTTTCAAAAATTCCACCATTGTATTAACAATAATTACTTTTTAGTTCAGTTTTTTTTATTTAATATTTAAGGACAATTATAACAAGAAAGCCACTATTTTGGTTATATTTAATCTATAAATCGGAGAAACATTCAGTTTTCAGGCAAGTATTCTGTGAAGCCCATATATATAATAAGATATATTTTATTAATAAAAACAGCATGATTCGACATTCTTATTCTTTCAAAGAATCATTACTTTTACTTGTTAAATGTAAATATTCTTGACTAATATGACTGGATATGATGATCGTAATTCTTATTTTCCTTGATAATTATTAATATCATTGGTAACTTAATTATTATGATAATTACTAAAAATAACAATTATTGTAACTGTCATCTTTATAAACATCATGGTTACCGATATAATTATCATCATTATTAGTAACTAGGTTGCTGTTTAAAGGGTTTTGTTACTATATTTTTAGTTAAATTTCTTTGCTCCTTATTAAATGAACCCCTGTCTGTACGATGCATTACTTTCTCTTATATCAATTCCATCACATCATTTCTCCTACTCCATCATCACCATAACGATGATTAGATCGCGTGTTGTCCTCGACATTAATAAGAAAATTTCCATTACACTAGCAATTGGATATTGCAATTATTTCTCAGGATATAGATTCCTCAACCTTCTCTTTACACCTTATATTAATCTCCATAATTATTATTTGTCTTATATTAATTAATTACCCTAATTCTGTAATTAAAATCAAGACATTAAATGAAAATTTTTGTCGACAAAAACTTAATGATCATCATTATTATCAGCTTTACTTTATCATCATCCCATTCTTCATCACAACCAATGAAGGAGATTAATTATCGTTATCTTTACATGAGCTTAAACTTCTCGCTAACCTTAAAGTAATAGTGGTTTAACTCATTAGCAAGCTTCCATAGCTTAAAAGGAAAGCAATATTATACGGATATGATCTAATTTACTACGAATCACTTCATTAATAACAGACCTAAAATAGTTTTTTTTTTTTTTTTTTTTTAAGCTCGTGTATTGATTTATACGTAAAAATATATGGTCTTAGTTATACATAAAATAAACCAGAGGAATCACGTATATTATGTGAAAAAAAATATATATAAAAGCTTGATACGTATTATGTAGATTAATCAGTATAATGTTACCTATCCAATACAACATAAAAATTAATCTTATAATATACTTTTAAAGGGCCACTAAAATAGCTAAGCAAAATAGCATACTGCGTCAAGGACCTAATAATAGTTGATAAAAAAAATAGATACTGTCTACTTTTCAGAGGTCTTTAAGTATGGGAGAGAGAAAATTAAAACGCAAACTGTGTAAAGCATAGTCTATTATTAAATAATTATATTTACTACATAGGTAATTCAAAACTTTGTTAATTAATATATGCTATAAAATGGCATTTGTATATCATACCTCAAAACCTATCCAAACACTTCAATTAATTTGAAATTAATTTGATAGAATCCATAATCTACAGGCAACCAATCTATTCTAAGATCGTATGGAAGATTCTTTTTGTATAAATAAAAAAGTAAATAATTTTTTTATGATGTTGAATAATTCGGAGATGACCAAAGAGTACAAGTTTTTTTCCTCCATTAATTAATTATATCATAATGATAATCAAAATAAAACTAAAAATGGAGATAATAATTTCGGCAATTCATGATTTAAAAAAAGTCAATAGGATATCTCCAAGATCATATTAAGATACCATTTATCTTAAAAAATAATAAAAAATAAAGTCTTTACGGTTTCGCTGACGCTAAACTTTATAAAGAAAGGACACTAAGGTTAATAAAGAAATATGATAAGAAATCAAAAAAAGGCTGATTACTTTAACATAGATTTCTGAAGCAAACGCATTCAAATTTTAAAAAAACCTAGGTTTTAAAATGATAATGACTAAAGACTGCATTTAATAAAATAAAGAAATTCAAGAATAGTATAAAACATATAGCAGAATACAATTAACTTTCTCTTAAGACATTCCGTCTGCTGATTAAATGGAATTAATTTTGAATAATTATTCATGGAATGTTGCGTATTTAGACTTTTTTATGCATTTAATTTTTTATCGTATCTTTACTACTTTGACAACATTTTCTCAAGGCATCTTCATATCATTGCAGGAACAGTCTCAGTTACGTTTTACATAATCATTGGTTAAAAAAATAGGCTTTAATTTGACTTCTCCAGTAACACGGGCGTTACAGTAGGTATATGATATATAAACAAAAATCAATAGGCAATAATTATTGTTAGAAGACTATCTATATGAAAGTACAGAAAATCCAGAAATGTAGGTTATCTCAAACTAATTTGCAATATCATAATAACCCGCTTCATCGAGAAAGAAGTATAAAAGTATTTTTTCTCTTTACGAAAATGATTAAAATAAAGCAATCATTTTGCACAAATTATTTTTTTATTAACAAAATTAATACTGCAAGCTTTTATATGTGGGAGAACCCCTCGCTATAACATGAATAACAGCAAAAATAAGGTTTACCGAAAAACGTAAGTGTTTGATAAGCTATTCGGGTGCTTTTTATACCTCTATTCCTAGGGGGGTAAAAAAATGGAAGCAAGAACAACTATAGATATGTTCTACTCCTCTACTTGCGTAAAGCGTGGGACACAAATAACTGAAACGTGGGTGGGCGCGACCGTGGAGTTATCTATCGAAAACTTTTCGTTTGCATACCTCGGGTGCTACATTCGGTTTTCAAAAAGGTTCTTGGCCGAATTCTTATTTCTTATTCTACCATTTCTGTAGATGGATATTGTATATTACCACCTGAATTAGGTTAAACTTATTTACAAGAACATTAAATATGAAACCATAATGGTTTACTAGAATCTTAAAACTTTAACCAACAGTAATTTGATTCAACATTACTTCTTGTGGGCATTAGTGTTTTTAATTACAATAAATTGTATATTTACTTACAATTCCCATTATCCGTTAGAGTTTAGTGAATCTTGATTAACAATAAGTACATAAAAATTAGTTTTGGCTATCATATTACAATTGTTTGTTTTGAATTATCATCAAATCTGATGAAATACTTATTAGAAAAAGTAACTGGTATTTTCATATTACTAAAGCTTCGCGTGAATTTTAGACTAATTAATATGAATACATTATTAAACGCAACTATTCATTAATTAAACTGTTACTAGCTTTATTTCATATGCTAATGTGCCTAACGTTATCGTCACTACGATTCATATTAATCTTTATATTAACCTTTTTCACTGAAATTACAACTAAAATTACAGATAATTCATCTACATTTTCAGCAACCTTATACTTGCAACTAACATTCAAAATATCTATTATTCCCATGTCACTTACCCTTGATATAAATGTCATTTTCGTCATGAGATTTAAGCATGACATTATCTTTTACATCCTTACTGTGCTGAAAGACTTTCAGGGGCCTCTTTGATGTCATGATAGATATTGTTCAATTTTCCTCTTACGGTAATGGATACGCAATTTCAAGGCGGGGCCGGATTTGAAGGCAAAATGGGGGAGGGGGATTAAAAACATAAAAAAAGTCCATCACGCGATTTTTTTTTTCATATATATATATATATATATATATATATATATATATATATATATATATATATATATATATATATATATATATATATATATATATATTTATATATATATATCATATATATATATATATATATATATATATATATACATATATATATATATACATATATATATATATATATATATATATATAATTCTAATACAAAAATTAGCAATCCAAATTTTGTTCGATCTCAGAACTTGTAGAGCGTTTTCAAGTTGTATAGCCCTTTTAGTATAAAATAATTTCAGGTCAAATCACAACCTCTCTTTAAATTATTTTCTGTAGTACCGAGATGCATCAAAACATAGGGAACTTTCGCAATCTTGGCCGTAAAGTCCGCATAACACATCATTAATTTCTGCTTCAACTTCTGAATATATCTAAAATTATCGGTACATTTGACCAGATTTCTCAGGTAATTATTCACATATAGATTGAGCTTTGTGTTGGATAAGGATGTAATTATTATGTGTATACAGAAAGGAATTTTCAAATAACCGATGCTGAACACTAAAAATCCATTATTTTGAGATTTGTTAAGCCTAACAGACTTTATATGAAAACATTAAATTTCATATTCTGATATCTAAAATTCTTGTCGAAGGAAGTTCTAAAAAGTCTTGGGCATTTAGTTCGTAATGTAATCACATGCATACAGTAGGTAAAATATCATTATTACAAAAATAAATGAGGAAAACTTAAGTCTTTTTATATGTTTTTTTTTTAACCATATATGTGATTATCTGCAAAAAGTTCTTCCATGAAAGCATAAGATAAAAAGAAAGCATGGAATACAGATTGATCAGAAAATATTTACTGTGACTTAATCATTAATAACTTTGATCAATTATTCTCATCCGTCTATTTTCAGTCTCAAAGATAATGGGAAATTAAATGAAATTCCTCACAAAGCTCAACATTAAAACAAATATCCAATAAAATTACGCCTCTTATATGTTGACTATATATATATATATATATATATATATATATATGTATATATATATTTATTTATATATATATATGAATTTTCCAATATTCACTAATTCTATAAAAGATAATTAATCTGATAATCCATATAAAATGGCAGTTCAATATGTGGTATTATTTCTCGAAGGAATAAAATTAAAAAGCCCATAACTATCATTAAGAATTATGAAAATTACAGTGAAATAAAAAAAAAAATAATCTTGTATCGCATATCTATACAAAAGCCCTTTTCCATGACTTTTGTCTTTAGAAGATCTTGGTATGAAATAAAAGATCCTATAAAAAGTCTAAATGTTGGGTGGCAAAATTCCGCTCACATTTTAATTAACGGTGTGCTTTCCGATAGTAATAACTGAAGAGTACGAGTTTTAATTTCACCAGGGAAAAAAGCAAACACATTCAGTTTATGACTTTGTCAATAACTGACACAAATTGATTACAAATCATATGGCTGTTGTCCAAGTGACATGTCTATTCTATACTTTCAATGAAATTAACTTGAAATCTTATACTACGCTTCTGCCATTGAATTGTCAGCACACACCAACTGAATGTGCTATATTTATGAACAGCTATTTTATTAATATATTTTATTTTATCAAAAATTAAGAAAATATATTTGTAACAACTAAATCACTCAGAGCAAAGACCTCCGCCACGGCAGCTTATTTCTCGGAACCAGTTACCCTTTTACAGAATCAATATGAGACGGCATGCGTATTTGAAGTCTGTGTGACAACAATATGCGAAATTGGGGATAAGATTATAGGGTTAATTCGGTTGACCTTTTGTTCGACCTTGACATTGACCTTTGACCTAGGACTTTCAAATTAAATCACCTCCACGTCTCAATATAAATATTAATCCCCGAAAGTTTCATTACTCTGTGAGTAAAATTGTGGCCAGGAAGTTGTTCACAAACAAACAAACAAACCCGGGCGAAAACATAACCACCTTCCAACTTTTTTTTTTTTTTAACATATAGTCATGTTTGTGTTCCCAGCACGACATAAGGGAAGACTCATCGGAGACATCTAGTTAAGAAGGATGATCAGCAAATGAACGATACACGAATCAGAGCTTTGAAACACTGTATTTGCTCAGTTCTGTAACTTCTTTCTTTTCCTGTATCACTAAGCTTCAGAATTCACATTTTACTTTAATTTTTTACCCCGGTTGTTCTATTGTAATTTTCTTGTGGGTTTTGGTAACAATCAATTCAAGACTGATTATATAATGACAGAGCTAGATAAGAAATTTAATTACTATATCATTGGCCTTATTTAAAAAACAAAAGTACACAATGAATACGAAATACGTATTCATCTTTCCTGATACATGCTCAATATTTACGAATGTTTTCAGGCCGTGGAAAAATCATTGATAGATTAATTCAGCAGCCGTACAGTGAATTACACACACAGATATATATATATATATATATATATATATATATATATATATATATATATATATATATACTATTAATATATATACACTAAATATATATACACACACCATATGTATATATATTATATATATATATATATATATATATATATATATATATATATATATATATATATATATATATATCTGTGTATACAAAATTGTGTGTATAGGTATTTGATATTAAGATTCATTTATAAAGACTAAAATATTAAATAAACATAAATTTTCGAAGCACTTATACATAGATGTATAGATAGATAGATAGATAGATATACAGATAGATAGATAAACGAAGTTGTGAATATACCGTGTTAAATGGTCAATTCACACAAACACTAATGATATAGACATTCTCTTGACTACAAAAACACCGGCTTCTAAAATCCCAGAATTCTTATAAATCTTTTCAGGTCTTAAAAATCCCAATTATATCGTCTTTTCCTGTGTGTAATAGAAGAAAATGCTGAGATCTAACAGCAAAGTTTCTTTTTCTCTCCTTAAAGAAAAAAAAAGATTAAGAATCCAGCTATCTAAAGATGCATCTGGTGTCTGGAAAGGCGTCGGCTTCTTGCCAACAGCTGTCGAGAATTGTCAGCGCCTGTGGGCCTTGCAGGAACAGCGTCAGGAGCCACATAGCGGCAGCAACAACAGACGCGTAGGACTCTTATCGAGTGAGCGAGATCCTTCAGCTGAGGGGAGTGGGAGGGGAATTTGAAGCGGGTGGGGGAGGGAGGGGAAACTCAGCGAGGCCAATAAGGGCGGAGTTGGGAACTGGTAGTAGCAGAATGGGTCAGTATCCTTCTAGACTCGGTGGAAGACGCGCTGCCGCGGGCTAGGGGTGTCGGGAGTGCGTACGGGTGATTCTCGCTTACTGAAGTTTTTACGTTGTGTATGTTGTATGCATGCAGTAATTTCTTTTGGGATTCTCTCTTACGGCTAAGGTTGCCTATCGTGAAAAGTCTACATTGTCGAAATAAAGATCTAAAAACAGTGGAAAAGAAAGAAAAAAAAGAATAATATTGCCTCGCGTTGTTATGCAAAAACAAAAAAAAGTACCTTGGCCAATTAGATAATGAATCATTCATTAAATTTCTTTGTAAAATGGACGAAGAAATGACAAGAGATAATAACAAACTCTGAATATGCTGAATTATATCATCCATATTGAAAATGCTTTAAAATATATTTGAAAAAAAAAAAAACATATATACACACAAACCAAAAACAAAATAAATCTTTTGAAACGTGCACAAGATATCCCCCTTTTGCGAATCTAATTTACTCCCTCTGCCGGTTTGGAGAAAAAAATTAAGTCACTTTAATTGCGTGTTTTCCGATGCCAAAGCAATTATCTTCGCCAATTAAAAGTCCTCTTCAGTAATTACAAATGACACCTGGGAATATTGCTTGACTGACGTACTGACAGAGGCTGTCTGTCCGAGGATGTATGTGTGTGTGTGTATGTGTGTGGGTGGATGGGTGGGTGTGTAGACGTTTATAACCAGGAAGGTGGTATCTTTGATTAGATGCAGGGACAAACAAAATGGAAGAGGAGGAGAGTGTGGGGTATGGGCATTAAGATACGAAAACTTCGAAGGCTAATGGAGGGGATGAAAGGAGGAGTTCAGGAGCAAGCAAAAATGGCGAAGCAGAGAGAGAGAGAGAGAGAGAGAGAGAGAGAGAGAGAGAGAGAGAGAGAGAGAGAATCTTAAAAGATAATTCAACTAGATATCAAGGAAGTAGTTACACTACCTACGCAAATAAAAGGATTTACGTCAATTTGCCACGCTAGATATTCAAATCCTAACGGCGCATCCTGAAAAAATTGCATCTGATCACTACTTCGTGATTTACCGAATTCGTGAGCAATTTTAACATAAAAATTTTCAATAAAAAGAGAAGGTATGAGCTAAAAAGATTTAGCAGATACACAGGCTCATATGTGATTGATAGGTGATAAGAAATAGGGCTAAAAGTCATACTTTGATCTATCTGCCAGGATGATCAAATTACGAGACAATTACACGTACTTTATTTTGATAATTTGAAGCGAGCTGGTTTTAATACATTGCCTTTTAAAATCATTCAGTATCTGTATTGTTTACAATGGCTGGTTGTATCTATTCCTAGACATTCAAGAGCGGAAGAAAAATGTAGTAATACAGGAGGTGGGCACTGATAAACAATTTAACAAGACAAAGACCTAACATATTTATCGAGAGATTTCTGGAAAAACAGGGTAATCAACAGTTTAGGAATGTATTTTTTTGGATGCACAAATGTTTAACAACATCGTTCAAGATACCTTATAGTATTAGGTTACTTAATAAATTCTATACATCTGGGAAAAATATATATTTTTTTCAATCCATGGAATTCTACATTGACTGACGTTAGTGTTGTGTCCCTCCAAAAAAGGTTTACATATTTTACGACGTGTGAAAAATCATGGTGTATCAACTTGGAATTGTATAGCCTAGTTTTGCAATGTAATAGAAAATCCTGCACATTGTTTATTTTAACCTCGTTCTCTTTCGTTTAATCTCCTGACACAAATATTGCATAAGCATATACATATTTTAAACTTGTTATAAGGACAGGCATGCTTTCAAGTAGGGTATAAATATATATATATATATATATATATATATACGCTATTTTTTAATATATTACATAAGAAAATGTATACATTCATGCACTGTATATATATATATATATATATACACACATTATATATATATATATATATATATACATATATATATATACATATATATATATACAGAGAGAGAGAGAGAGAGAGAGAGAGAGAGAGAGAGAGAGAGAATTATTGATTGAAAAACATGTGCCCGACAACGGCGGGGTTGTGTAATTATATCTAACATGATTGCCATAGTGTGTAACGAAAATCTACAAATCATATGATACAATACGAAAAGGAAAAAAAAAATAATCGTCTCAATACCATTGAAAGGTGATAAGAGGAGACCGTAAAAATTTGAAGGGTCATATTACTACTTGGAGAGAGCGAAGAATTATCTCTAATGAAACAGTTGTCTGCCAATTCTGGAAGTCGAGGTA
>NC_090730.1:143159983-143162483 GCF_036898095.1 Palaemon carinicauda
GACCTTTCTCCGTAGTAGGTTGTATTTACAGCCATGCCAACGAAAAGTGAAAATCCGTGAATACCTACTCCCCATAGTGGATCATCTCATAACAAACGTCACCCCTCCCACCCCCCAAGAAACAAGACCACTACTTATGCACACTAGGTTACCCACTGTACTGCACAAGATTGTTTTCACATGGTTTCTATAATGGTATTTTAGTTCATACTAGTTTTCAGAGATAATTGTTGATTATTAACACAGCTTTAATACAAGGTAAGATGACTCTTAACATGAAAGTCATGGCTACACCACGTTATGTAGAGTATAAAACACTATTGCTCCTATCTAACAACACTCACTGGTACTGTAATGTATATTACTGTAATACATGTACCGTATCATCTATTAAATCCAGCTTAATTAGCTAAGGTGAAATGACATCAACTCGTAAGATAAAAAAAAAAAAAAAAAAAAAAAAAACATTAATTACGAAGTTCTACTAAGTAAAATCTTGTGCCGCACGATACAATCTTTAAGGCTTAGTGATTGTGTGCAAGAATTGTACAGTAAAAATTATTACGTAACACATGCACATAAATTAATACCCTCTCGACATAAAATTTTAATAGTTTGGATTAAATTACTTCAATTTGTATTCCCTCCTTTCATCACTTATCTAATTATTTTCAGATTATCTCCCTTTAATATTATTTGATGCGTTCTTGCATAATAAATTACATGCATTCTTGTTTAAATAACTAAATGTAAAACAAGACTTTAGTGCACATTTGGTAAAATATGATCTATACGATATCATCTTAAATTCCTCCTTCTTTTCTGTTTGCTTTTCATTTCTATTATTCACACATTTTTAGTGTTCATCATACCATGTCTTATTGGTTATTATCCTTGTTTCCTTTTCTCAGCATTTCCCATAAAATTCTGTGTTATAATTATATTTCATGCATATTTTGTATCGGAAAATTTACAAAATAAAACATGGATATTCTTTTCCATATCTGAGAGCCAAGGAACCTCTGACCTCTTCTATTTTAGTAATGCTGCCTCAAAGCTGACATTGATTTTTTTTATCATCTCTCTTATAGCTTAACGGAAAAAAAATAGCTTTCTAAAAAGGAATCTCTTTAAACATGGCTAAGAACATGAAATGCACTCGGCTCTAATTGTACTTCTTTTCAATTTACAAAATAACACTAATTAGAATGAGAAAAACAGGTTTGACAGCTTTGATTGATTACCTAGCTGAACAAACAGCCAGTAAATGGGATATTTCCTTTCCTGCTTGACCATGGTGCTTCACACTAAATAATCAAAATTAAAGTTTAGTATAATTGAACAAATTTCATGTCACTATGTGATTGTAATTCAAGAAAGCTTTCTTTAGAAAAATAGGGGCAATTTTTTTTTGTTAACAAATAACGAAGTTACTAATTATCATAAATTCTACATAAATTCTAATTTCCTTATACTTTTCATTGAAATAACAATTCTTCTAACAGAAAATCATTCCATCAGATTATAATTATATAAAAATTAACCCACCTTAAAAATCTTTATCTTTGCTTCATAGCAGGAGAGAATCTTTTCTTATAACTGTAATGCAAATAAACATTTTTCATCACATTTTATATTACACATCAAATATTAATTGAACATACTGTATGTATATACTTCATTTAATAATTTGCATTATTAGAATTACCATGCTAAGGACTTATCATTAAATAGTTTACTTGTGTTAGCTATAAAGTTGTTTGATTTTCATTATTGTGTTGTGCAGAGAGGAAAACGGCGCGAAGGCCGGGTGCAATGAAGCAAGGGCAGTTTGAAAATATTGGGCTGCGTGCAGCAGTACTAACCACAAGTAAGCTAAATTTTATTTAAATATAATAAGGATCTCTGAACTGCAAATAAACGAAACCGCTAAGACGGATCACACGAAGACGGAGGGCTGGCTGTGCATATATATATATATATATATATATATATTTCTATAGATATGTATATATATATGTGTGTGTGTGTGTTTATGTATATATAAGTATGTATATACACAAATTTTAATATATATATATAAATATAAATATATCTACATACATATATATATATAAATATATACATACACACACACACACACACACACATATATATATATATATATATATATACACACATGTATAGATACAGATGAAGAGATAGACAGACACTGATAGACAGGTAGGTAGATAGATACACTCATATGCACAAATATATTCACATTATGGTTCATATCTCAGTTTGGGACTGTGATCTATCCTATCTATCACCCAGAAGTCCACCCAGATAAAGTGATACCCATTGTTGGGAGTGGAATTAAAGGCCGCAGGGGCTAGGAACCTCGTCCCCAAAGAGCTTGCTGAAATACCAGAAGACTGAACTCTCACGACACCACCCCTTCAATGAGTAAAAGGCGTAGGATAAAAATAGATACGTATTATATATAATATATACATTA
>NC_090730.1:143181927-143189427 GCF_036898095.1 Palaemon carinicauda
ATATTGACAGATATTATGATTTCGAAAACGTGTTTTGCCAATAATTAACGGCACAAGACAGCCAACATTGGCATAAAAATCAGTCGATAATCATGTTAAAAAATGTAGGATACAAATAACTTTGTAACACATTTTTGAAACGATAAATTTTCCAGTAACAAGAGTAGAGAGGATACGGTAAATGAAGTTCAATTTTCAATTTGAAACCTATTTGAATTGTCGCTGAAGTTGATCATGCATCACAGTTGATTTCACTTTCATTAACAAGAAATTAATATTCCATTTGCAGATATTGAACAATGTATGTCATATTTTTTGTTTTCAAAATCACTCGGGGTTAACTTTGATATCTACTATTTTCATTACGGGGGTAACCGTTATCTTTTTCATTACTAATTTTATTTATCTTTTTAAATCCATTTGTATCTTTTTCAACACATTTACTTCATATTTCTGATCAATACCTCAGCTACCAACAAATTACTTACCCGCCTTCATCTTTATGATAACCATAATCACTATTCTTTGTTTACGCCATTGATGAGAATATTTTCCATTTCAATTACACTCATTAAAATTGCAATTAATTCTAGCAACCCCAATTTCGCAAACCTCTTTTATCACTCCACGTTCATTACAATCAATATCAATATACATTTCAAATTAACACCAGCAATCACAACCCGGTCATAAACAATTCCTTTCAATTTCTACATAGCAGCCGTCATCATCATAATCATAACGTCTGTTGTAACCATTATCTCCAATATTTAATGGAAAATATTAATAGAACTATTCTGATTAAATCTTATAAATCGATTGTCGTCATGTTTATTACGATCCTCACTGCCTATGGCAATCCTTTAATTCGTTACATTTCCGTAATCACCATCATCCTAAACATTATCATTATATTTTATATGACATAATTACATTTAACAGTGTAATAACCAATGATGTTTGAATGAAAAACATTGAAGTCCACGATAAGTGGTTATCATTAACAATATGCATATCATTACACAAAATATCAAGCAAAAAGCTTTAATACGTAACTACTTACGCCAAACCACACAAAAGATTGACATATTCACGAAATCAAATTCACATACACGAATGAAATGTTTAATGAAAACCCATATAATCAGTAGGATTTTTTAAATAAGAATAATGTAGAATTAAAAAAAATCCATAAAAGTCACTAAAGCTTAAGCAACAAATCGTAAAATCATGGCAAACGTTTTACACCAAACAAATTTTATACAAGATTTACATAAAAATACAGGAACACTACACTAGAGACATATTGTTTGAAAAGTCATGAGGATATTTTAATTTTCAATCCTTGGGAGGCACTAAATAGATACGTAGAGTTAATGATTAATTTTCTTTTCTTTTTTATACTGTATGTATCATTAAACTGAAATTTCCTACTCCCTTTAACATTAAAATGAAACTTCATTTATGCTCCCCTCAATATGTTCAGTAAGAAATTACTTTTCGCATTTCAAAATCTCAAGAACGTAAACGTGTGATACCTAGTTTCATAATTTCTTCCTCAAATTTCTAACATATTGAAATGAAACATTTAACACAGTATCCTTATACCAACTTGGTCTAAAGAGAAATACTAATACATGAATCAAAATTGTTAACAAAATAAATTTTAATTTCATATCTTATCAAATGAGTGGAGAGATAATTTCTCGTGCATCAAAATTAAATTATCTAACACTAGTTGTTGGGACCTGAGAATCGTAGTTGTACAAAAAATATATTAAATGAATGTCAGGCAAAGCAAATAAATAGATATCTTTTATAAATTCCACCATTGTATTAACAATAATTACTTTATAGTTCCGTTTTTCTATTTAATATTTAAGGACAATTATAACTAGAAAACCACTATTTTGGTTACATTTAATCTATAAACTGGAGAAACATTCAGTTTTCAGGCAAGTATTCTGTGAGGTCCATATATATAATAAGGTATATTATCTTATTAATGAAAAATAGTATGATTCGACATTTCTATTCTTTCAAAGAATCATTACTTTTACTTGTTAAATGTAAATATACTTGACTAATATGACTAATATAAATATCGTTGGTAACTTAATTATTGTGAAAATTACTATAGATAACCATTATTTATAATCGTCTTTATAATCATCTTGGCTATCGATATAATTATCATTATTATTAATAACTAAGTTTCTGTTTCAAGGGTTTTGTTAATATATTCTTAGCTAAATTTCTTTGCTCCTAATTAAATGATCCCCTGTCTGTACGATGCATTACTTTCTCGTATATCAATCCCATCACATCATTTCTCCTACTCAATCTTCACCATAACGATGATTAGATCGCGTGTTGTCCTCGACATTAAGAAGAAAATTTCCATTACACTAGCTGGTGAAATTGCAATTACTTCTAAGGATACAGATTCCTCAACCTTCTCTTTACACCTTATATTAATCTACATTATTATTATTTGTCTTATATTAACCAATTCCCCTAATTCCGTTATTAAAATCAATGTCCTTAAATGAAAATTTCTGTCGACATAAACTTAATGTTCATTATCATTGTTATCTTTACTTTATCATCATACCATTCTTCATCACAACCAATGGGGGAGATTAATTATCGTTATCTTTACATGAGCTTAAACTGCTCGTTAACCTTAATGTAATAGTGGTTTAACTCATTAGCAAGATTCCATGGCTTAAAAGGAAAGCAATATTATACGGATATGATCTAATATACTACGAATCGCTTCATTAATAACAAAGACTAAAATTGTTTTTTTCAAGCTCGTGTATTGATTTATATGTAAAAATATATGGTCTTAGTTATACATAAAATAAAATAGAGGAATCACGTATATTATTTGATAAAAAGTATAAAAGCTTGATACGTATTATGTAGATTAACAAGTATAATATTACCTATGCAATACAACATAAAAATTAATCTTATAATATACTTTTAAAGGGCCACTAAAATAGCTAAGCAAAATAGCATACTCCATCAAGGACCTAATGATAGTTGATAAAAAAAAATAGATACTGTCTACTTTTCAGAGGTCTCTCCCATAGAGAGACAAAATTAAAACGTAAACTGTGTAAAGCATAGTGTATCATTAAATAATTCTAATTACTACATAGGAAATTCAAAAATTTGTTAATTAATATATGCTATAAAATGGCATTTGTATATCATACCTCAAAACCTATTCAAATACTTCAATTAATTTAAAATGAATTTGATAGATTCCATAATCTAAAAGCAACCAATCTAGCCTATTCTAATATCGTATGGAAGATTCTTTTTGTATAAATAAAAAAGGTAATCATTTTTTTATGATGTTGAATAATTTGGAGATGACCAAGGAGTACAAGTTTTTTTCCTCCATTAATTAATTATATCATAATGATAATTAAAATAAAACTACAAATGGAGATAATCATTTCGCCAATTCATGATTTAAAAAAGTCAATAGGATATCTCCAAGATCATAATAAGATACCATTTATCTTAAAAAATAATAAAAAATAAAGTCCTTACGGTTTCGCTGACGCTAAACTTTATAAAGAAAGGACACTAAGGTTAATAAAAAAAATTATGATACGAAATAAAAATAAAGTTTATTACTTTAACATAGATTTTTGAAGCAAACGCATTCAATTTAAAAAACCTAAGTTTTAAAATGATAATGACTAAAGACTGCATTTAATGAAATAAAAAAAATTCAAGAATCGCATAAAACATATAAGAGAATACAATTAATTTTCTCTGAAGACATTCCTTCTGCTGTCTAAATGGAATTAATTTTGAATAATTATTCATGGAATGTTGCGTATTTAGATTTTTTTATGAATTTAATTTTTTAATCGTATCTTTACTACTCTGACAACATTTTCTCAATGCCTCTTCATATCATTGTAGGATCAGTCCCAGTTACGTTTTACATAATCATCGGTTCAAAAAATAGGCTTTCATTTGACTTCTCCATTAACACGGGCATTACAGTAGGTATATGATATATAAACAAAAATTAATAAGCAATAATTATTATTTGAAGATTATCTATATCAAAGTACAGGAAATCCAGAAATGTAGGCTATCTCAAACTAATTTGCAATATCATATTAGCCCCCTTCATCGAAAAAGAGGTATAAAAGTATTTTGTTTATATACGAAAATAATTAAAGTGAAGCCATCATTTTGCACGAAAAAATTTTTATTAACAAAATTAATACTGCAAGCTTTTACATGTGGGAGAACCCCTCGCTATGACATTAATAATAGCAAAAATAAGGTTTACCGAAAAACATAAATGTTTGATAAGCCACTCGAGTGCTTTTTATACCTCTATTCCTAAGGAGAAAAAATGGAAGCAAGAACAACTATAGATATGTTCTACTCCTCTCTGGGCGTAAAGCGTGGGACACAAAATAACTGAAACGTGGGTGGGCGCGACCGTGGAGTTATCTATCGAAAACTTTTCGTTTGCATACCTCGGGTACACATTCGGTTTTCAAAAAGGTTCTTGCCCGAATTCTTATTTGTTCTTCTAACATTTCTGTGGATGAATATTGTATATTACCACCAGAATCGGGTAAACGTATTTACAAGAACATTAAATATGAAACCATAATGGTTTACTAGAATCTTAAAACTTTAACCAACAGTAATTTGATTCAACATTACTACAAGTTTCTTTCTTGCTGTGGGCATTAGTGTTTTTAATTACAATAAATTATATATTTATACTTACGATTCCCATTATCTGTTTAATTTTAGTGAATCTTGATTAACAATAAGTACTAAAAATTAGTTATGGCTATCATATTACAATTGTTTGTTTTGAATTATCATCAAATCTGATGAAATACTTATGAGAAAAAGTAACTGGTATTTTCATATTCCTAAAGCTTCGCCTGAATTTTGGACTAATTAATATGACTACATTATCAAACACAACTATTCATTAATTAAACTGTTACTAGCTTTATTTTATATGCTAATGTGCCTAACGTTATCGTCACTACGATTCGTATTAATCTTTATATTGACATTTTCACTGAAGTTACAAATAAAATTACAGATAAGTCATCTACATTTTCAGCAACCTTATACTTGCAACTAACATTCAAAATATATATTATTCCCATGTCACTTACCCTTGATATAAATGTCATTTTCGTCATGAGATGTAATAAGCTTGACATTATCTTTTACATCCTTACTGTGCTGAAAGACTTTCAGGGGCCTCTTTGATGTCATGATAGATATTGTTCAATTTTCCTCTTACGGTAATGGATACGCAATTTCAAGGCGGGGGGCGGATTTGAAGGCAAAATGGGGGAGAGGGATTAAAAACATAAAAATGCCATCACGCGATTTTCATTGGTTAAAAAAAAAAATATTCTTTTTTTTATATAATTCTAATACAAAAATTAGCAATCCGAATTTTGTTCGATCTCAGAACTTGTGGGGCGTTTTACCGTTGTATAGTACTTCTAGTATAAAATAATTCCAGGTCAAATCACAATCTCTCTTTAAATTATTTTCTGTAGTACCGAAAAGCATCAAAACATAGGGAACTTTCGCAATCTTGGCCGTAAAGTCCGCATAACACATCATTCATTTCTGCTTCAACTTCTGAATATATCTAAAACTATCGGTACATTTAACCAGGTTTTTCAGGTAATTATTCACATATAAGTTGAGCTTTGTCTTGGAAAAGGATGCAATTATTTTGTGTATACAGAAAGGAATTTTCAAATAACCGATGCTGAACACTGAAAATCCATTATTTTGATATTTTTTAAACCTAACAGACTTTATATGAAAACATTAAATTTCATATTCTGATATCTAAATTTCTTGTCGAGGGAAGTGCTAAAAAGTCTTGGGCATTTAGTTCGTAATGTAATCACACGGATAGGACAAATATCATTACTACAAAAAATTTATTTTTTTAACCATATATGTGATTTTTACAAAAAGTTATTTTATTAAAGCATAAGATAAAAAGAAAGCATAGAATACGGATTGATCACAAAATATTTACTGTGACTTAATCATTAATAACTTTGATTAATCATTCTCGACCGTCTATTTTCAGTCTCAAACATAATGGTAAATTAAATGAAATTCCTCACAAAGCTCAACATTAAAACAAATATCCATTAAAATTACGCTTCTTATATGTTGACTATATATATATATATATATATATATATATATATATATATATATATATATATATATATATATATATATATATATATGAATTTTCCAATATTCACTGATTTGATAAAAGATAATTAATCTGATAATCCATATAAAATGGCAGTTCAATATGTGGTATTATTTCTCGAAGGAATAAAATTAAAAAGCCCATAACTATCATTAAGAATTATGAAAATTACAGTAAAATAAAAAAATAAAAAATCTTGTATCGCCTATCTATACAAAAGACCTTTTCCATGACTTCTGTCTTTGGAAGATCTTGGTATGAAATAAAAGCTCCTATAAAAATTTCAAATATTTGGTGGCAAAATTCCGCTCACATTTTAATTAACGGTGTGCTTTCCGATAGTAATAACTGAAGAGTACGAGTTTTAATTTCACCAGGGAAAAAAGCAAACACATTCAGTTTATGATTTTGTCAATAACTGACACAAATTGATTAAAAATCAGATGCCTGTTGTCCAAGTGACATGTCTATTCTATACTTTCCATGAAATAAACTTGAAATCTTATACTACACTTTTGACATTGAATTGTCAGCACACACTAACTGAATGCACTATAATATTTATAAACAGCGATCTTATTAATATTTTTTCTTTTATCAAAACTTAAGAAAATATATTTCTAACAAAGCTCTAGGAGTGAAGACCTCCGCCACGAAAGCTTATTTCTCGAAACCAGCTAGCCTTTTCCAGAATCAATATAAACGGTAAGCGTATTACAAGTCTGTGTGACAACCATGTGCGAAATTGGGGATAAGGTTATAGGGTTAATTCGGTTGACCTTTTGCTCGACCTTGACATTGACCTTTGACCTAGGACTTTCAAATTCTATCACTTCCACGTCTCAATATAGATATTAATCCCCTAAAGTTTCACTACTCTATGAGTAAAATTGTGGCCAGGAAGTTGTTCACAAACAAACAAACAAACCCGGGCGAAAACATAACCGCTTCCCAACTTTTTTTTTTTTTTTTTTTTCAAGAACATATAGTCATGTTTGTGTTTTCAGCACGACATAAGGGAAGACTCATCGGAGACATCGTTAAAAAGTATGATCAGCAAATGGACGATACACGAATCAGAGCTTTGAAACACTTTATTTGCTCAGTTCTGTAACTTCTTTCCTTTCCTGTATCACCAAGCTTAAGAATTCACCTTTTACTTTATTTCCCCCGGTTGTTCTATTGTAATTTTCTTATGGATTTGATAACAATCAGTTTAAGTCTGATTA
>NC_090730.1:143201927-143231426 GCF_036898095.1 Palaemon carinicauda
ATATGTATGTATGTAGGCAAACAAAACTAAATTATATACTTGACAAGAGGTAATGCAGAGGAAGTTGGGGATGTACAGTATATTACAGATATAGATATTTTTATGATGAACGCCAAGTGCTTCTTAGAATATATAGTTTTCAGAAAATTAATTGAGTTCCCAGCAGTGTAATTCCTTCATAGATGAAAGGACGTTAGGTTTATCGTTATGATAGTGGAGTGAAAAATAATAGATGCTTGCGCATGACCTTCGGAAAGAAAGGAGTTGAGTAAAGACAGGTCAATATAATCCGAGTTACAAACTATGTGAAGCATGAAACAATGAAGTTCAAGGTTTGGAGGCTAATAATAATAATAATAATAATAATAATAATAATAATAATAATAAAAAGAAAAAAAACATTCAAGTCAAACATGACATGTTTGGAGGGACTGTTGAGCCAACTCCTTCTTGAGGTTGATGAGTTAGAGGTGAATATGATTAAGAAATAAAATGTGGTAGCTGTTGAGATTATGTGTGAGTAGCAGTTGTCAACTTAGAAAACTCGTTCTTTTTAATAATAATATGTGTCTTACATTACACACATAATACATATATATATATATATATATATATATATATATATATATATATATATTTTATATATAATATATATATATATATACATGTATACATATATTCATATATATGTATATATATATATATATATATATATATACATACATGTATACTGTATATATACACATATATAATATTTATATATTTACATATTATAAACATTCGACATTCGATTGTACACTTAGAGAGAGAGAGAGAGAGAGAGAGAGAGAGAGAGAGAGAGAGAGAATATATATATATATATATATATATATATATATATATATATATACTATAAACATTCGATTATATACTTAGAGAGAGAGAGAGAGAGAGAGAGAGAGAGAGAGAGAGAGAGAGAGAGAGAGAGAGAGAGAGAGAGATATATATATATATATATATATATATATATATATATATATATATATATATATATACAGTATATATATATATATATATATATATATATATACATATATATATATGTATATATATATATATATATGTATATATATATATATATATATATATATATATATATATATATACACACACACGTATGCATGTTCTGTATATATGACCCTTTCGTGTGATGATTAAACGTGTTAGATTTCTGGTTATTAAGAGTTCTGGTGATAAAGTTGCTACACCTACAGTTAACTTATTTATTGGTATATGATTCGCATGTTATGTAAACAAATGCACAATGGGAATTAACTGAATCTTAAAAAAAGGTTGCTGCTAATTCGGGAATGTAACCCGGAGACTTTAGCTAGTGAAGAAAACAGTATATACATGACGATGAGGGACCATATAAAAAGCTCGTTTGCCTAAGAAAGTTAAATATGCCCCTAATATTTTCCATCAGTTAAAGACAATACGAAGTTTTTGTACAATTGAGCTAAGTGCATGCAAAGAACACTGAATATGGCTAATGTAAAGACCAATCTTGATGAGAAACATCTCTAAAAATATCCCTGAAATTCTGTACATCATGAGCTAAACAAAATAACTATGTTACCATCAAAGATAGGATTTTTGGTATAAAGACGTTCGTATACTAATTCTGGATCTGATCTTGGTTCCATGAAAAATATAACTGGTTTTTCCATTGTCCCTCTGATCCTGAAATATCTTTAAACAATACGTTTATGTACTCCCATGTACAGATAAATCATTGGCTAACTTAAGTTTTCTCTTCAATTTTCAGAAATACTTAACTCATGATCTGGATTCAGATTCCAGGCAAAGTATAAAGGATGGATCGTTGGACGATGACATAATTGTCTGTGCATATTCCATAAAAGAGTTCTTGTAGGTTCTAACTAATACTGCTAACAACTGGTTATTGCATATTTCATAAACATCTGTATAGATACAGTTCATTTACACATTTGCATTAATGTGAAAATATGCATCACTACACTAAAACGAAATTTAGCTCAATAATAAAGACGTAGATTGTAGATACTATTTACACATCTATCCCCAACACCCATGAAGTGATAATCCAAAGACATCAGTCATTTGCATATTCCAGAACTTTACTCCCATTTTCAGAGACATATCCATAAAGTTGATCCACGTTAGTAGGTGAACATCTACTAGCCATCATCAAACAGCTAACCGGTCTACCAGAACAAACGTAGATTTAAGCTACATATGGATCGATAAAACATCGCCATGAATAACCCTCAAATGAAAAAAAATAATCTTTCAACAAACAATGAATAACATTACTGTTCATTTTGTCGTATCATGTCATAACCTTAACAGTATAGGTATTAACTATTTTCTAATATACATATATATAATTATATATATATATATATATATATATATATATATATATATATAAATGAGGATTGGAAAATTAGCAGAATAAACTAGTCTGGATGATACAGTTAATGATATTATACCTGCATTAGAAAGAATGTAAAACGCTTCCTATTACTAACGATGCTCTTTACAGTTATATACTGATGAGAAAAGGAAAGGAAAAACTCACAGGTAAATAACATAGTATGCTCTATTTTGCTGTCATTCATATGCTCTCTCTCTCTCTCTCTCTCTCTCTCTCTCTCTCTCTCTCTCTCTCTCTCTCTCTCTCTCTCTCTCTCTCTCTCTCTCTCAGCACAATTTCCCTTCTTTTTTACTAATGTATTGTTGACTGTTTGCCTGTCTGTCTCTAATAAATTATCATCAATCTGACAAAATCAAGATCTTACGCTTTGCATGATTAAATGGATGGTAAAATTTATGTGGAGATAATTGTCAGTAAATGTATCCCTTTTACGTGACATTTATGAATCTGTTTGTTTACCTTTAATGTACAATTAAACATATTTACATGCCCACAAATTAATTAGCATTTCTGAAACTATTTGCAGTAAAAGCTCGTCTTATATTGTTTTTCGGAAAGTGAAGTGTGGAAATATATTCATCTTTTGTAATTTAAACGAAAATAATGAAATACAATCACATTCCCTTCCATATGTCAAAAAAAAAAAAAAAAAAAAAAAAAAAAAAAAAAACTTTCAGCACTTTTCCCAGTTATACAAGCTGAAAACATTTTGGTAATTGAAAACTATTTCTTATAAAAAAAGACTTAGAAAAAAAGGATATTAAAGCTTGCACACACTTGATATAAACTTGCAAAATTACATTCAATAAAAAAAACCACTGAAGCAATCTGTCTTTGTGATCAAATTACTATTTACCTTGCCAGCCAATCTTATGAAATATTGCCAGGGAACAAACTTTGGCCTTTCAGTTTTCCTCAAATCTAAAGTCTAACATAAAACATGAAGCGCGGCAAAGAAATAAAATTTTAAAAAAAGGAGACATAAAACAATTGAATCAATATGTGAATATTTCTCCTATATATTGCAACAATACTTAAACTCTGGATAGAGATAAATAAAAACTGGAAGATAAGTTAAGCTACTAAATCCAAGCTACTAAATCCATTGATTAACATGATCAAATCCTTAATCAATGTAACCCCATAAAAAAATTGAGTTAAAAATGAAAATATTCTAAATTTTTCAAGGTGAGAAATGTTTTACAAAGGAAAATTATAGTTTTATTTTATAATTAAATCTGTCGAGAATCGAGATTAAAACAAAAATATTATAACATTTTATCGTACTAAGTAAAATGATAGATTGACATGTATATCTTACGAATCACATGTAATTCTAAATAATATGGGCTTGGATCAAACACAACAACAACAAGAAACGCAACAGTTTTTCGTCCACTGCAGGACAAAGGTCTCAAACATATCCTTATTTGTGTCTTGAGCTTGGCTAGTTTTCATCACCACGTCGGCATACTGGTGATGGTAGGACACTTTTCTCTGATTGGTCACATCAAACCAACCTAGTATAGGTCACTCTGCTATGAGAGGACCTGATAAGGCTACAACTTTGCAAGATCAATCACATGTAAAGTTTAAATCAAGTTCCAAACTGTACTAATCAGGCTTCTTTGAAGAATGTTCTGTAAGGGGCTTATAACATTAATGAAGAGCAGAGTGACCTGACAAAATTAACAACAGATCTATTAATAACTAGTGTAATATATATATATATATATATTATATATATATATATATATATATATATATATATATATATATATATATATATATATGTGTGTGTATATATATATATATATATATATATATATATATGTATATATATATATATATATATATATATATATATATATATATGTGTGTGTGTATATTAATATATATATATATATATATATATATGTGTGTGTGTATATTAATATATATATATATATATATATATATATATATATATATATATATATATATATATATATATATATATATGTTTACTCTAGTTATCACCCTTGTAAGATCTCATGCAAATTATCTGCATTTCATGTGGGATCAGGTTTATCTTACACTATTGTTTGCTCGAAACACATCTCAAATGGAAATAATTACAGACCATCCTCGTGTCAACACTCCTAGATTAAGCTGAATTCTCATAAAACCCGAGAGGACAGTATATTCTTCGGGCATCAAAACTAAACCCTCTGACCCAAATTTAATAAAACCCGACAAGATTTATGGGCATCTGAGACTTGAAAGGATCGGTTAGAATCCTCCTGTAATTGAATTGGGAAAGAATAACTTTTTTTTTTTTTTTTTTACAGAATTACAAATCACTGTGACCAAAAAAGAAAATGCTCTTCAGTCTTCAGTCATTTCAATTAAGGATGGATTACTGTATATGATGATTAAGGATTTAGATTTAATATTCCGGCCGCAAATTATCGGAATGAGAAGGGTCGTTCGATGCAGTTTCGTATGACTTTTCACACTTGAAGGATTAAAAGTGACATCGCATAGTATAAAATGAACTGTGGATAGCTAGTTAATTTGCATAAGGGATTGAAATATGTATAGGTTATTTGGCGAGTTTGTAGCTCATCTCTAATCCTAATAATAATATATAATGTTCTTGTATTATATAGGAGAGGAAAACTAAGGCTCATCTCTAATTCTACCAATAATATATAATGTTCTTGTATTATATAGGAGAGGAAAACTAATATTAATAATATTACATAGTGATTTTTGACGTTTCTTATGAAATGTCACGACTACGTTTTAAAAAACGTGAATCAAAAATAAGTGAAAGTATATAAATGAAAAATATCAATACATAAGGTTCTTTGCATCTTTATACTAAACGGAATAAAATATATACAGATTTAGATTTTTAATCCCTTCAAAAAGAATGATTGTGACTTGTACTTTATTTAATAGTAAATTATCAAATAATAAATCTTAAATAAAAATCTAACCAAAATATTCTGAATATTGAAAAGTAACACAAGCAAGGAACAAACAGTATTTGTAAAAGAAATATAATATTCATAGCTGGTAACCTAATATAATTTGAGATAGATCATCACTAAAATAAAATAAATACTTTCAGCTGAATCAAGCACCATAGCCCCATGATTAGATCCTATATGGAAAATAATTGTTCAGATTTACCGAGAAACTAAGGTCAACAGATGCAATGTTGATATTTTAAAGATTGAAGAAATTTTGGAAGATCATTAAATTTATGAAAAATAAAATAATGATTAATGTAATCTACCCTAAATATATTAGTAAATAAAATAAATAAATAAACAAATAAATAAATAAATGGTACTGTCTATAAATTAAACACATTACAAATTAAACATTTTATAAATATTAAAGAAATTATAATCAGAGATGCTGAAAAAATATAATTTTCTGCATTGATTACATAAAATACGAGAACTATTCCTTTCATAGATAAGGAAATATTTAAAATTATTTCAATGAAACTATAGTATATATGCATTTCAAAGTATGCAGATGAAGAGGAACATATTTTGACCAAGAAGTGACATGGAAGACACTCTGATCATCTTGAAGGTTACGAGAATGAGGTAGGAGTTCCAACGCGAACAAAATCCAATATGAAGACTGTATTTGTAGGATAAACACAATAGCCACTGGCACTGACCCATAACCTCCAAGATCAACTGTGTACAGAAATGGGGATAAAAAAAGGACAATAACCTTCAACGTCGCCATCAAGAAACGCGAGACCGTGGACGAGATTTGAAGTAATAAGAATGTGATGAAAACTGGAAAGAATAACATACCTGGCTTATGGAAAGAATGGAACTTGACCTTGACGAGACAGTACACAAGAAACATTATTACCCTAGCCAGAGAGGGCTTATATGTTTCAATCAAACCCAGTAAGATTAAGTAAATATTTGTCACATATTTACGGTATCAAAGTATTCTTAAAATGAGTGACAGTTACCCTTGCCTAAAAAAAATTATATATACATATATATATATATATATATATATATATATATATATATATATATATATATATATATATGTATATATATATATATATATATATATATATATATATTTATACACACATATATATATATATGTATATATATATATATATATATATATATATATATATATATATATATATATATATATATATTTATACACACACACACACATATATATATATATATATATAATATATATATATATATATATATATATATATATATATATATATATATATATATATATATATATATATATTTATACACACATACATATATATATATATATATATATATATATATATATATATATATATATATATATATATATATATATATATATACGCACACTAACAATACCTCTGATGACACGCTGCTCATATTCAACTGAAGCAAGAGTGGCTTTAATGAATTTTGAGATTCCTGCTGGCTCCTTTTTATAGAATAACATACCTACAATCATTTCAAACTACTTTTGTCACCAACACTCTTTATTATTGGAAAACTAGAGGATTTTCTATTTTGAGTCACGAAAATCTTGTGCATATTTCGATGACAAATGTTAGCAATCGTTATCTGAAATCAAAACTTATCTGATCCCTGTCAACAAATTTAAGTGATCTATCGTTAATCGTGATTCAAATGGGACCAATTAGTACCCGAGTAATATTAACCTATGGAATATTGCCATTTGATCAAGCTATAGTTAAACTTAGCAGAAATGTAACATAAAGACATTTCATAAGGAGTAAAACTAATCTTCCAATGCAGCAACTTCCTCACATCTTGTATGCTTTTCTTTCTCCAGAATTCTAATAATCCATATTAGCTTGCGGTAATAAACTTCATCAGAGTACTCTTGATTAAATTTTGTTACGCATAAAGAGATAAATCAAATGCTTGCAACCAATCCTTAAGTTGATAATTCAATATCAACTGCTGAATTTTCCTGTCGCGATTATTAATAGGTCTATATTCTAAAAGTAATCCCTACAAGAACAAAGAATTGATTATTGTTCAAATCTAGCTTATATTTGGAAACTGCGAAAGCGCTTACCTGCAAAATCTAAATGCTAACCATCAATGCAGAACTATGATACACTGTATAGCTGTCAATCTTTAATCATTATTTTGAAAATATATCTCGATATTGTTCGTCGTCAGTCCCTAACTCCCCTTAGTTATCACAATCGACTTCTGTTGCCCACCTGTATTTTAGTATTGCTCTTAAACGTCAAGAGTTGGAGTTTGTAACTATCATTTCCACCATATATAAAACAATAAAAACTCTAATAACGCCTAGGCCGTATGAAATTTCAGAAGTCAAGCTACGTACACTTACCTCGAATTACATCTGGAAATAAGAAGCTTAGATATCTCAGATTCTGCGAATGTCAGTGATTCGTCTGTCAGACGCTCCGGAATGCAATACTTCCGAAGTCATATCGGAAAATAGGGATTTATCTGAAGATTCAGAAATGTTTGGAATCTTAAGTCTCAGATACAAGATTTATTTATTTGAGAGAGAGAGAGAGAGAGAGAGAGAGAGAGAGAGAGAGAGAGAGAGAGAGAGAGAGAGAGAGAGAGAGAGAGAGAGAGAGAGAGAGAGAGAATACTTCAAATTTCGTTCTAGAAATACTGGCATTATCAGCCATATTCCAACGGAGTAAGCCCTGTTTCCCAGTTTTTAAGTTAGTTGTTAAAGTCGCAATATAATGCTGTATTTGAAACGATATGATAGCGAGAGCTGTTGCATAGCTGGCAGAGCGAACTTAATTGAATTTGACAGCGCTCAAGCATTTTTATCATTCGTGCTTTTCATGATGATGCTCAACTCCCAGACACAAATTAAAATCATTAAATACTCTTATTCATAACCTAGTCTTTTGCTATCTATTTTGGGCATAAAATCGTTAGCAAAACCGGTGGATAAGTAATTGTACCCCGTGTTTCATATACGTTCATACTCTGTAATGCTATTGCTTTTATTATCTCTTGCTCTCTCCCGCACTAACAATAGAATAACCAGTTTAAGCTTGTCATCGCATGTTTCACATTGTCTGATATTTTGTGTCATTGTTGGCCTCAACTGTTTGTACATAAGCTCAATATCTTCTTGAAAAAGCTTACTTACATTCACCTTGCGTCTCTGTTAGTACCTAACAGCTATCTTGCGACAGTTGGTGACCACTGGAGGATCAGCTCCACACTGGTATTTTGTCCACTGCTGAAGCCACCCCTTATTACATAGCCTTCCACTGACCTTGACACTTCGACTCACGCTGCCTCGATGAAGCTACTGCCCTTCGCTAGCAATGAAACGTTTACCTGGTTCTAGCGTACCAATGTTCAGTTTTGCATCAAGGTCGTGACTCACTCAAGCAGCAAAGCAGACCATGTGCTCGTGGTGATACCTGAGGACACTATCCCAGAAATCTACGATTGGCTTGCAAACGAGGGGACGCCCAATAGCGTACAGCACACTCAAAAATACCTCCTGGAGCAGTACTCACTATCGCCAGCTGCCTGTATAGCCAAACTTTTACAGCTCTCTTAACTCTCACAGGGAAGTGAACCTACTTCACGTTCTTTATGAACATCGCCTACCCTAACCTGTACGTGCCACCATCCCTGATGTCGGTACCTTGTCCACGAAGGACCTGATGACTGAAGTCAACACCTTTACGGACAGCCACATCACCACCTTTACGGACAGCCACTTCACCACCTTCAAGACCTCCATCAACACTTCCGCTTAAGACAAAGACGACAACTATGCAACACTGCCCGAATGGGGTAAGACAAAGACGCCCGCCCCATGTCCATATATGCCGCCCCTCGCTCTCACCCACAACAACGACCTCCACAGCCACATACTGACGCCCATTAGCAACAGTTATACTACTACCACTCCAGATTCGGGGCTGCATAGACAAAAAATGTGCAGGTGGTAGTCAGTGGCCAAAAAAACTTGTTCGTAGGCTATCTGTTACTAATCTTCTCTTTTTAAATAATACAGGTACGAGTGTGTAGTTTTTGGTAGATGCTGGTGCTTGCATTCCCTTCTACCACTGACACTCTCCAGGACACAACGTAGTCATTCTAAGCTTGCTGATGTCTGCCAACAGATCTGAGATCCGCACCCATGGGTACAAGACATTAACACTATCGTTTAGGAGCACCAAATACCATTAGAAATTCCTTGTAAGCTGACGTAACATTGCCAATAATCGGTGCGGATTTCCTTGCCCATTTCCACTTCTTGGTTGATTTGGCACATCAACGTTTAGTCTACGCACACTCATACGAGTCAACACCTTTTCAACATGCCCCTTTCGACCTTGCACTCTATATAAGTGCACCTATGGAGGCCTACACCAACCTCCTCACGTTGTAGCCAGAAGATATTTGTCCAGATCTTCGTCCTTTGACCATGGTTTGCACCAAGCACAGTATTTATCACCATAGCAAGACAACGTACCATCTTCCTGAAGGAGGATAGCTCCCGGCACACTTGTGGGGATTAAGGGCATCTGAACATGCAGACAGAAGTGGCTCATAATCCCATCCCCAATATTGCCAACATTACCTCCTACTTGCCCAAAGCGAGATTATTCTCATCTCTCGACCTCTTGAAGGGTTATAATCATGTTCTCAGGAACCCAGAAGACATCCCCAAGCCCGTCATCACACAACCCCACTTCGGTCCATACTCATTCAATTACTTGTTTTGACTGTAATGCTGGGGACACTTTGGCATCAGCTCATGGATGACAGCTAAGGGGACCTCCCATTCTGCATATGTTACGTGGACAACATACGTGTACTTTCTTCCTCCAAAGAGGAACACCATCACCTGCGCATCATTCTCGACCGCCTTCAATAGAACAGCCTTCTAGTTCAGTACGACAAGTATACCTTTGTCAACAACGAAGTATCGTTCTTAGGGCACCGCATCACTCTTGAAGGCGTCTGCCCTCCTCCCCGAGAAAGTATCAGCTGTACAGAATTTCTCCATGCCCTCGAATCTCGACTGTAAAAGCACTGCAAGAATTCTTGGGTATGATAAACTATTATCACCTGTTCCTGTGAGCCATTGCCGCCACTCTTGTCCCCCTCAAGGACAAACCAAAAGTTCTGAAATGGGGTCCCCTTCTGGAAGCGGCCTTCTGCAATGCAAAGAAGGCCCTATCGAATGCTGATCCTCTCACTTTTCCTGTGCCACATGCCCTTCTCCTTCTCTCCACTGATGGCAGTAAAAGTCGCTATTGCTGTAGTACTGAAGGGGTGATCAACGGCTAATCCATTTAGGACCGCAAATTTCTGGTAGTTTATTGGCAGTCTGTCCATTTTGCCACTTCTTAGTAGGCAAGCCCTTCGTCAATTGCACAGACCATATGCCTCTGGTGCACCCCTTCACTTGACAGTACGATGCCTGGCCTGCCCGTCAATGCTAACTTCTCCCCACCGTGGCTGAATACAACTGCACCCTTCAACACACCCCTGAGAAGATGAATCCCGTTGCCAATGCCCTGTCAGGACATCTTGTACACCCCTCTGTTGGGAAGACGTCGCCCTCAACGACTCCTATGCGACCCTCCTCTGTGACATCAGTACTGGTAGGCCATGATCATAGATAACTACCCTAATGCACCGGCATGTTTTTGATTTCATCTATGACCTCTCGCATCCCTTGTGCTGATCTACAACACAGCTACTAAAGTCCATTGACATAGAGATTCAGGGATAGACACCTTTCTTCAACTTCAGCATCATTTTTCCCACATAGATGTCGATGTAGTAGGTCCCCTACTCACATCACAAGGACACCTTTACCTGTTCCTGTCATTGACCCCTCCACTCGTTAGCCTTAATCCATCTCCATGCAAACTGCAATGTTCGTCTCATGTACATCCACCTTAACATCAGGGTGGACAGCGAGATTTGGCATCCTTCCGTATATTATTTTCAACTTATGACAGGGATACCACTTTCGCCTCTCAATTGTGGACATTATTAGCAAATCTCCTGGGCATCATCCTACATAAGACAACTGCCTACAACCCTGATGGCAGTGGAATGGTTGAATATTTTCATCACACCCTCAAAGCAGCTTTAATGTCCCGCTGCAATGACTAACTGGTTTACTCACCCTCCCTGGGTCCTACTGGGATTAAGGACCACTCCTAAGGAAGCCATGGACGTATTAGCTGCTAAAATGGTGTACGGTGACCCATTGGCCGTCCCTGCTGAATTTTTCCCGTCTGCAAACTCCTTCAACAATCTCCAGCGCCTAAGCCATGTTGTGGTAAAATTTACTTTCTGCCACCAAACTTACAGACCCCAACAAAGCAACACATAAAGAAATATTTAAACACTGCAATATGTGCATTCCTGTGCACCAACACTAATAAGGCTCCACTGACACCCTCTTAACAGTGTTTCCTTCATTGTGATGCATCGCAAACTGAAGGCTTTCTTGATTAACATTCGCTTCAAAGAAGACTGGGGTCTCCATTGATCGCCTAAAACCAAAATATCTCCGGCAAGATGACCTGCTAACAGTCAGCTTCTCAGCAGGGCACCCTATTTCACATGCATGTTTTTTAGGGCAGGTGCCATGTACCGCCCTTGTTTCAAAGACACTCTTTAATGCTATTGCTTTTTATTTATCCCTTGATGTCTCCTGCACTGATAATAGAAAAACCTGTTTAAGCTTGCAATCGAGTGTTTCACTCTGTTTAAAATTTTTGTGGCATAGTTGCTCTCAACTGTTTCTATATAAGCTCGTTATCTTGTTGAATAAACTTACATTCCCTTCGCCTCTCTGTTAGTACCTAATGGCTACCTTGAAACATAACTAAGGGTGGTTTATCATTTCACAGAGGAAAATATATTTACTATGGTTTTCAGACAACAATAAAACATGTAAAAATATTATTCTACAAAATATTACTAGTAAGAACTCAAAATTACACTGCAATTTTAGAATGCACAATAAGTTACTTTTCATTTCTCATTTACTTTGAATTCTTATAGATAATAATGCTGCATACAGGGAAGAGGTCATATTGACTTCAAAAGAAGACTCTAAATACTACATACGGTACATTCATAAAAGACGCCTCTTGAATCTTAATCTTAAGAAAATATTAGATTTTTACTTTGAACAGAAATGGTAGAACATCAAGATTTTGAATGCATCATACTACTTCCCAAATCATGCTTAGAAACATGAAATAAGAAATGATTTAGTGAATCACATAGGAATCATTCCAGTTTTACCCCCCCCCCCAAAAAAAAAAAAACCACAGGCACACGAGCACCTGTATTTACAGAGAAGATAGGCTCGAGAAAATATTATATACGAGAAAAAATTCTGCCAAAAAAAGATACATAAACCCTCCATTAGGAAAAATATCTCTAGGCTAAAGGAATCGATATAGTAAGTATATTGTGGTTTGAACATTAATAGCTAGATCAATAATCAATCACATAAAAAGCAAAGTTTCTAGTTTTGGAAAGGAAACAAAGTGGGCTTCACAACTTACAGATGTACTTGTGAAACTTGTTTTTCCACATATTTATACAGGACTTATACAACCAAAGCTTTAATTACCCATTTGTAAATTTTTCTTATCATAATTTATTATCGTCTTTATTACAAACTAATTGCAATAAAGCTTGTGACCATAAAATGCAGCAAGACTAAGGGTCCCACCAATCAAAACTGATCTTTTGAAAATAAAAACTTCAAAAACGTAAAACTGAAATAAATCAGATGAATACAAAAATATACAACTAAGATGCATAATAACATTATGAAGAGAAAGTCATGGCAACCTAAGCAACTAAAGAGAATTCACACCAAGTTTGAACTTCTGAAGTCTCCAAGATTCAACCACATGAATATTGAGATCATTCCATTATATTAAGAGAGAGTGAATGAAACATCAAAAGTAATGTGCGGCATTGAACCTCACGCATAAAAAGGCAAAACTTTTAAAATTAACAATATAATAAGAACAATATGGCAGAGAGTATAATCTAAGATGGGTAATCCAAAGAATGTTCAGAATTAGGAATAATTTATACAGGATACACAATGAAGATGATGAATGACAATATTTTGTATTAATAACACAATAATACTCAAGAATTTTAATGGATCTGAAGTTATTGTCCAGCAAATAAAGAACTGCGTTTGCTGTTGAAGAATGTACAAATGAGTATTCAACGCATATGAAAATAAAGAACGAAAACCAAATTATCACAGAAATCATTGTTCGTATGCAAACTCTTTTAGCATTTTGAGGAAAGACAGATCGGACAGGTTTCTCAAAATTGAATTACAACCATGAATAACTTTTGACTTATATTAACGTTCAAAACTTCATCCTATGTAATGTGCGGCATATACCAATTTTAAATCTTTTTTTCGGAGATTCATCACACACACACACACATATACATATACATATACATATACATATACATATACATATACATATACATATACATATACATATACATATACATATACATATACATATACATATACATATACATATACATATATATATATATATATATATATATATATATATATATATATATATATATATATATATATATATATAGGCGACTGATTCGACGCTAAGGCTAGCATTATCTGCATTAACATTAAACTTTTAAAATTTCAAAAGTTCACACCCCATATTGCGCATATGTAACAAACTACCATGCCTGTAATTTTAACGTGACACATTAACACGGCCAAAGGCAGCATTCAACTTGGTCAATCCTACGAACTTCCTGACCTAAATTAATAGATTTCTGTACAGTATTGGAAACTGCAAGAAGAGCATCAAGTTCCAAGGCATTTGCGAAAGGCAAATTGCAAACTATTTAGACACTTTGCCAAAAGCCGTTCAAGTACTTTAGATAACGCTGGAGTTATGGAAATAGGGCAGTAATTAGCAAGGCATGAGCTACCACAATCACATTTACCTATCGGAATAATGTTACAAATTATCCAATAAGTGCAAGAAGAACCTCTTCTAAATAATTTGCACAAAATAACAAGACCTTTTATGACCTAAGAAATAAACGTTCTTTAAAAAAATAAAGGAAAAATACCATTTAGGTCTACTACTCAATAACCATCAAGTGTGTTTTGATTACACACACCAAAAATATACAACTAGTTAGTTTAGCATCAGGAAAAAAGGAATAAGGAAGATCTAGTTTCTAATTACTGTTTATCATCCAAGACATCGACCAAAAGGGTTGCCTTTTCCTTTGGACAGTGAGCGACTGAGCCATCTAGCTTAAATAAAGGAGAAACTGTTAAGCCTATATCAAAGAGAGTAGATTTAATGGTACCCCACCAATTATGTTCCTGGGTTAAACAATATAGGGTTTCCTTTCTGGTCAAATTGTATACCTTTTCAGTTGAAGCATAAGTTCTGAGCAACAGCTCTTACCTGAATATAGTTATTCCAAGTTAAATCTGATCTGTTACTGGGGTAATGTGGGCATATGTTCAGGATGGATGGTGGGGGAGGGAATGAGGAGAGCTTGAGAAGAACCTGTTAGAGGGGAGGAGATTGAGAGGGAAGCAGAAAATTAGATGGCAATATAAGGTGAAGGATGGTATGATGAGAAGATGATGGGCCCCCGCCTTCTTCAAATAAGCATGTCTACAATTATTACTGAATTATGGTTTGTCTTTAATTCGGTATTTCAATACACAAGAAGGAATACACCTGTCAATTATGTTGACCAGATTCTCACTCAAGAGAACAACAGGCTCGACACTTATATAACTGTGACCAATTCAAATGCAAAAGATCACGCTCCTCTGTCTTAATTACTAACGAAACCAAGGCATGGTCACACTTCCACACTGGAACACCAACCTTAGTCGTTATAACACCAGGGGAGGCAGTACATACTAGCTCTAAGCAGTTACCAGACCTGTGAGTAGTTTCACTTATGATTTGCTAATAGCCTGATTCAGAAACAAATTTTACAGCTCTTAAGCTGAGGCGATCATTAGGAGAAACAGAATTTAACCACTCCCTAAGGTGAGGATTAAAATCAGCAACAAACACAAATGAGGTCTTTCTATCATCTTGTACCTTAGCCATAATAATAGACAATCGAAAATAGAATAATCCAAGACTGGATTCCGATAGATCGAACACAAATAAATGTTGTTATGTCTGCCATAATGTTTTATAGCCTGAATCGTATGACGTCCACATTCATACAAGGATTTATGAGAAGCACGGCACTCAGTCATAAGATACACAGTCATTCCCCTTGCTCTAGGAATAGCATGCGTTTCAAAATTATTAGTTTCTTAAAACTCGGAATAAGGAACTCCGATGAGCGTTTCATTTATAGTGGAAGAGGTTAAAGCAGATTTTGCTCCAAATCGGTCACTCTGGGATGTAAGCATGAAACTTGGCCCGATTTTTTGCTGATAGGTTACTTTTTCAGATAAAAGTGCTAGCCACGAAAAGAAAAATTCAATTTGGCCATTTTTTTCAAGATGGCCACCAGACGTGTCGCAGTTTTGTGGTTTTGCTATAAATAAAAAAAAAATTCATTGCAAATTATGATATAAACATGAAATTCAGCAATAATGTTCTGTGTAAGTCATGTTATCAACTAAAAGTGTTAACTCCCAAAAATTCAACATGGTGGCCATTTTTTCAAGATGGTCGCCAAAAATTACCCCGTTAGTGTTCTTGCTCTGGTGTCAAAAGTACAAAAGATGAATTCAATGAAACACTTGATTTATTGCCATTATAATACTGAATTACATGCAGAAAACAGAATTTTTGCATAATTAGCCAATCTGGCATGATGAAAATCCTATTTGTTTACATTGGATAATCTTGTGAAGCCCTTACTTTCCAATGACTTTTTTTTTTTTTTGGGGGGGGGGGGGGGGAAATTCCCATTACTTTCTTTCTTGTTTCTTGCTGATTGGTCCTTCCATCAAATAGTCCCAAATGAATTGGTCACATGATTTTCCAGTATGCTTATAGGCTTTTCAGAGTAAAACATGAAAAAACCGTGCTAATGCTCAACAGTGAAAAATAACTTGGTCAAATCTGTGACATCGACAAAACTATCCATGGCTGAGATCTATCTTTTATCCCCAGAACTGCTATCTCCCTCCTCCAACAACCAATTACACAGTCTTAGGTAAACAATGTCCCCTACCATAAAATAGTTTGCCAGCTTTGATTTATGAATGGATATGTATCACTGTCCACAGTGACGTTTTGTAGACCATTTGAATTTGTGTTACTTTGTCATTGCCAGCATGGCTAGGCCCAAAGTTCAGTCACTGTTCCTTGCTTAAAAATCTCACAAGGGCAACTGCGAAGTGGAGTACACCCTATTCCAGCCTTTGAGCACTTGCATCGTCCACCACCACATTTGATCTTGCGTCTACACTTTGTGTTCACGACAGCTTTTAGAAATGCGTTCCAATGCGGTCCAGACAACTTTCCATTTGTCACCATCTTTGACCCATCCCCACTTGGAGGGACATGGAAGTTCTGGCTGATGTATGATACGCTGCCCTAAGATATGACCTGCTTGGAAGGCAGTGCGTTTGCCAAGTCCTTGAGTACCCCTTGCATTGGTGGGATTAACTTGTATGGCCTCTGCTCTCTAGTATAAAGGTTTAACTTTGCATCATCTACTGCCGTGGCTGCACTTGACTGGTCATATATGAGAACGACAAATCTTTCTAAAACTCGTAGATTTGACTCCTTAACTTCAGATGGACAATCACTGAGTTTTACAAACGTAGCAGAGGCTGCATTGCATACATTACATGTCAGCCATGCTGTCTTTTTACCTTTACCCATTGAATCCTGGTACTAAATGGCACCCAGAAAATGTATGAAAGAACAGCATGCCTTTGGTTTTTTGGTCCCAAAGAAGATACAAGCTCATGGATAGGGATCCACCAAGAGCGCTGTGCCTTGCCAGACACGACCCAGATTTTCTCTATGCCAACTGCAGTCAGGGACACCATAAGGCTGACGGCTATGACTACAATGTCTGTGTCATTAGCTTCAATCGAGAGAAACTTAAATCCATCCCTTGCTGCATGCCAGGCGCATACAAAAAATTCTCATATCTGCCTCTTCATGTGAACAAGGGGCCAATTCCTTCCGGAACTTGTCAAAAAATTTTCTTCTCCTGTTACTATAACTTGATTTATTGTAGTTATTTTACCGACTTCATCAGCAAAGAAATTGAACAGTTCTATTTTGTTGTCACTGTACCTGAGAAAGCTTTTCCAATTGGTTGGTGTTTTGCTCTTTGCCATAACTCTCCTCCTGATAGCCTTTCCAAGGTTTGACCGTGCTTTAGACTTCAGACTAGACTGCTGGTAGACATATAAACTGACACCGATCCTCTTGTAATTACTACTGTAGTATTCCATCTTTGGTAGAATGTCCTTCTTGGTGTATTCTTCAAATGTCTTTAGTGTTTTGAGTGTGACTATTCACCAAGCAAGAACAATCCACAATGAGTGTGTCAGTTTCTGGAAGCTCTACCTTGCTTTGCAGCACTTTAACGAGATCTGACTTACTAGTGACGTATAGTTTGCCCTGTTTGATGAAGTCTGGTTCTCTCGTATGAAAAACTCGGCTAAATCATACCCTCTGGATTAGCAGGATATGAAAATGCAGGGGAAAAGTTTACAATCCTCCTTTAGTAGCTGTGTCTCTGACTTCTCTGTTGGATCTTTCATGGTTTTGAAAAAGTCCTTGTTGTTCCGTTTGATTGGTTGATAGAAATGCCGACTGTCAGTCTTCAGTTTTTTCATGAATGTTTGAAATAGTTCCCTTCCCCTCTCGAGATGTGTTGCAACCAGCAGTGCTACTGAAGGTTCGGCACTATCCTTAAAAAGTAAATCCTTAGATTCCTCTGCAAATGTAGTCACCATTTCTTCTATTAGGCTAGTAAGCTGCTGCACCTTTTCAAAGAACATTATTGCCAAATTTCAAGTTCACGTGGCAATATGCACTGTGGATTTTTAACAAAGCCACAAAATGGGTACGCGTCTGGCGGCCATCTTGGAAAATGGATGCCATATTGAATTGTCTGGAGGGCTAGCACTTTCAACTGATAACATGACCTACACAGAACATTATTGGTAAATTTCATGTTTACTGTTGTTTTTTCTTAACAAAAACATGAAACGAGGATGAGCCTGGTGGCCATCTTGAAAAATGGCCACCATATTGATTTTTTTCGTGGCTAGTAGTTTCTTTCTGAAAAAGTAACCAATAAGCTGGCTATATATATATATATATATATATATATATATATATATATATATACATTTATATATATATATATATTATACACACACATATATATATATACACATTATACATATATACACATATATGTATATAGTATATATACACATTCCTCCATTCATGCCCATCTATCCCAATACCATGTTAGGGGGAGAGGAAGTAGTCTTACCCTGGTGAGAGGGTGTGTTTGTGCATGCACATCATTTCAGACGGGTTATGTATAATAATAATAATAATAATAATAATAATAATAAAGTCTCATCATACTTGAAAACAAACAACCATTCCCATAATAAAAAAAATATGTACAAGAATATATATATATGTATATATATATATATATATATATATATATATATATATATACATATACATATATACATACATACATATATATATATATATATATATATATATATATATATATATATATATATATATATATGTGTGTGTGTGTGTGTGTGTGTATAAAGTGACCCATACAACTCATACTATAAACAAAATGTCGGAGCAGATACACCAAGCATGACCAAGAACCACCCTCCAGAATAGCCACTTCAACTGAAGGAAGAACTGTAACGATGATTTTGAAAATGCATACCAGAGAGGAGGATAAAAAAACAGATAGGGAAAAGATAACCTCTTCATAAACCACCGGGCATTCATGGCCCTTCTATTAAGCCTGCTCAACACACTATGGAAAAAGATATAATTGTGTGTCCGAGTGTACCCTCTAGAAAGAGAACACTAACCCAAGACAGTGGAAGACCATGGTACAGAGAAAAAAATGGCTTAATTTTGGAGTGTCCTACTCCTAGAAGAGCTGGTTGCCATAGCTAGAGAGACTCTTCTACCGTTGCCAAGTAGAAAGTAGCGTCTGAAAGATTACAATACAGTAGGTAATACCGTCAATGTAGAAGAATTTTTAAGTTATCCTACTGTTGTCAGGTGTTTAATGAAAGAGAAGAATATATGAAGAATGGGCCAGGCTATTCGGTGCATCTGCAGGCAAAGAAAAATTAGCCGAAACCAGAGAGAGATCCAATGTAGTACTATCTGTCCAGAAAAAAAGGACCAAATAGCTCGCTAGCGGTAGTATCATAGCGGGTGGCTTGTGCTTTTGCCAACCTTCTACCTGTTAACATAAAACTCCCGCTAAAATAGCTTTTATTTACGAGCGTGTTGAGTAGGCACTCTTTCTGTTATGTTAGTTTTGCGAAACATACGATATACCATGCATTAGGTCCTATAATTCTAAACTATAATATTTAGTTATAATTTCATTATTCCTCAACTGTCAACTCGTCTTGACTATACATGGCACCTATTATGGGTGAAATTGTATTATTACTGCAAATTGGTCTTTTTCCAGGTATGTTAAAATTACTACATTTCAGGGTTGCTTTTAGAAAAAATTCTCAGCAAAATAACATTCCATTTCATCATAGCTGGCGCAATAGTTTTACTGGATCGTCCGTCGAATATTCTACTTGAATTAAAATATAAATTGGTTAAATTCATCCGAAAATTACCATACCCCTATTGATGTGTTAATGCAAATAAGAAATTAATAAAGATAATAGTAAGAATACTAATAATATTAAATTCATTAACAAAAGCAATCGTGACGTGCAAGAATCCAATATCTAGTGGTGAAAATAATGGAGATGTTTTCAGGTGGCAAGATAAAACAAACTATACGTCATATCATAAAAATAACAATACATCTTCCTATATGAAAAAGACGAATAGGTATGATTCAAAACTAAGAACAACAATAACACGGTTGTGAGCAATACACAAATAAACCCCCGAAAAATGTCATTGAATGTTTTTGAAATATCCATACTCCACCAGTAAAACAACTTCGTTATTCTTATTCTTCATATTCTGTAACATCCATACCCCCCAAAAACAAAAAGTGAAACAAATCCTTTTGAAGAGTAAAAACCGACGATGCTACGATACCAAAGGGAACACCATGCAAAATGGAAATATTTGAAAGGAAAATATTATCTACAGTGCAACAAAACCGCTGCCTTATTGTATTGAGGCTTTTTTTTTTTTTTTTTTACAAAATTATTCCTTTAATACCTTGTTATATGTAATGGTGAAAATATACTACACAAACACACACACACACACACACATATATATATATATATATATATATATATATATATATATATATATATAAATATAAATATAAATATATAACTTCTTTCTAACCATTATCCCACCATAAAGAGGTTGGTGCCATCAGGGATGGGTTATAATTGGCAGAAGGTTTTTACGATCGCATGCCCTTGTAGTCCTCAACTACAGTTACTGACAGTGGGCATAGACCCAGTGGGCCTCGACTCTAGCCTCTTGCTAGAAGACAAGACTGCAACGGTAGTAGCTTATTCTTGCACCCCTACCACAGGGCATATATATATATATATATATATATATATATATATATATATATATATATATATATATAGTATATATACATATATATATATAGTATGTACACACACACACACACACACACACACACATATATATATATATATATATATATATATATATATATATATATATATATATATATATATATATATATATATATATGATTATGGTCCTGTGTCTGGGCACCAAAAATATATACTATATATCACTGCCAGCAAGCTAAACTACCTCTCGAGTTCCAAATGGAAGTGTTTGTATTATTTTACATAAATCTGTTATATTTGAATAATACCCAAACTCTGAGAAAGTTATATAACTAACAGATGGCAATATATAAAAAACAAAGGTTTCTTAAGTACACTCAAAACAAAACTGGGCATTTTATTATCAAGAATTATTCAAAACAACCTCTTACTACGATTCTTTAACAGGGATAAGAGAGAGTACCGTAAGAAACACTGGAAATCGAAATAATACACTTTACAAAAATAAATATATTCTATAAAAATTACATTTTGAAAGAATTTACATAAAAAAATAAATCAATCGAATTATTAAGTCTGAACAAAAATTAGCTTAAGACAATAAAATGTTACACTCTGAAAATTATATATTCACTTGACTCGAAATATTAAATCTGAACATAAGCTTAAACTAAGACAATAAAGTATTACACTCTGAAAATTATATAATCACTTGTTTCATGGGAAATTAGATTTTACACAAATATTCAATTTTGATAATTAATGAAAATAGTTAACCTTTAACACTAATGATTGAACTCTTATAGAAATTACATAAAGTAACTTATAAACTTACGAGTTTTTAGCTCACACGATGTATTCAAACAATTAAGCCAAAGTAAAGATACTTCACGTTTTCCTACTTGCATATGGCCAGTTACAATATCTCTAAGCTATTTTTTTATGAAATACTACGTTTACAAAAACCTGTCGCACCAAAACTTCGATATTTGACAATAACTGAACACTTTTAGAAAATAGATCGATCTTATACGAGAGAGAGAGAGAGAGAGAGAGAGAGAGAGAGAGAGAGAGAGAGAGAGAGAGAGAGAGAGAGAGAGAGAGAGAGATGATGATGGCTTATGACTTAAGGCTGGAATTCTCTATCTGCTGCTATGCATCCCTGGGGGCACATGTATATGAACTTAGTAACTACTAGATAATTCTAGTCAGAGATCTAGAAGCTTGGGGGCTGGCTCAGCAACGCCAGAGTTACCAACTATCACCTATCGGACAGAATTTACCCTCGCTTGCAAAGCAATCCCCCTCCTCAAACATAAAAAAAAAAAAAGATAACACTAACGCTGGGGTTTTCGAGAACCTTCTAAACACGTGGTAAATACAAACACGGCGCAATACCTCAAGAGAACAAAAAAATTACATAAACATTCGTATGATTTGTATAGCACACTTAATCGAGATTGCATGAGACTTCATAATAAATACGTAAAATAAAAAGTTAATTCTCAAAAATAACTTAAATTTACATATACTGACTTGAATGAAAAATACAATGAAATGAACGACGAAAGTCTTATGCAATTTACATACAATTACTTAAACCTACAAGAGAGGAACTCACCTTACATCCTGGCTATACACCTCTTAAATACACAAAAGAAATATATGAATAAGATACTTTACACTAGACCAGCTTCGTAAATATATATATATATATATATATATATATATATATATATATATATATATATATATATGTATATATATACAAAGTTGTATATGTGTTTTATGTATCGATAGGAATGTGTATATATACATACACACATTTATATACATATATATATATATATATATATATATATATATATATAAAATGTGTGTATGTATACCTACATAATTATATGTATATATATATATATATATATATATATATATATATATATATATATATATATATATATATATATATATATATATATATACACGTTTATAAAAATCAACAGTTCTACAACAAATTCATGTTCTCGCATAACTGCCTGACTTCCTGGTAAAGAGAGACATTTCCTTGTTTATTAGAGACAGACTCGTGACGCATGCAAACTGGCTGCTATGAATGCTGTTATTGTTCGCTGTAAGAAATAAAAAAATAAAAGGAGCATACTTTTCCATTATTACGAAGGAAGTTATAACGTAACAACGATGTAATAACGCTTTATACAGACGCACGTCCATCACACACACACACACTATATATATATATATATATATATATATATATATATATATATATATATATATATATATATATATATATACATACACTGTATATACATATATATATATATATATATATATATATATATATATATATATATACATACACTGTATATACATATATATATATATATATATATATATAAATATATATACTGTATATGTATGCATATATATACACACACACATATATATATGTATATATATATGTATATATATATATAATCAAACCAGTCCACAAAAGTAAAGTAAGGAAGTAGGTTGGCCAGGGCACCAGCCGCCCGGTGAGATACTACCGCTAGAGAGTTATGGGGTCCTTTTATTGTTCAAACAGTACTACATTGGATCTTTCTTTCTGATTACGATTCTTTCCCTTGGCTACACAGACACCGAATAGTCTGGCCTATTCTTTACAGAATCCCCTCTGTCCTCATACACCTGACAACACTGAGATTACCAAACAATTCTTCTCCCAAGGGGTTAACTACTAAACTATAATTGTTCAGAGGTTACTTTCCTCTTGGTAAGGGTAGAAGAGGCTCTTTAACTATGGTAAGCAGCTCTTCTAGGAGAAAGACACTCCAAAATCAAACCATTGTTCTCTAGTCTTAGGTAGTGCCATAGCCTCTGTACCATGCTGTTCCACTGTCTTGGGTTAGAGTTCTGTTAACGGTACAATCGGGCACACTGTTCTATCTAGTTTCTCTTCCTCTTGTTTTGTTAAAGTTTTTATAGTTTATATAGGAAATATCTATTTCAATGTTATGCTGTTCTTAAAATACTTTATTTTTCCTTGTTTCCTTTCCTCACTAGACTATTTTCCCTGTTGGAGCCCCAGGGCTTATAGCATCGTAAGACGTTCCAACGTCTCAAGATTGTAATAAACTGTGATTCAGAGGAGAATAAAATTTGGTTGTAAAACCCTTAAAGGTTTAAAGGCCATTCATGAATGGCAGGAGCAAGGGACAGTGACAATTGCCTAAAGCCTGACCATATATACATATGATCAGCAGCGCGCAAGCCCTATCTATCCAAGCTAGGCCCAAGGAGAGCCAGGCAATGGCTGCTGATGACCAAGCAGGCACACGTGTAAGATTCCCCAAACCACCCCTCCTTTGTTCAAAAGGATGGTGAGGTTGCACATACTACAAGAAACTATCGAGCTTGAGCGGGTCTCGAGCACGAGTCTGGCAGAACACCAAGCAGGGATGTTTCCAATATGCTACCACAACCCTTGGGAAGGAAATGTCCATGAAATGGCTGGTTGTGTGTTTGTGAAACTTCGGTGTTTCTTAAGACCAATGGCAATTGTGCTCCAGGGAAGTTTATTTCCCAAGCGCACCCACCATGGTGGTCGCAACTGGAAAGCCTGGACACAACTGCCACAAGAAGTCCCACCAGTTAAGGGTAAAGGTATAATTTTCGTCAAGGCGGAAAAGCCCATAATGGGGTCTCAGTGGTAGGATACAAAACTAGATGGCAAATATGCTCTACTTCCAGTGACTGAAAGCATTCCCCCTTTTAATTACTCCAGGATATCTGAAAAGAAAACACTAGCATTCTCACTACATGAATAGTATAAAATTTGCCAAATAGCAACAAGCACTAGGATTTTTTCTAAACAGTAATAATATGGTCTTGTGGTTTTGTATGTGCGTGGATATGGTTCATAAAAAAGATAAAAATTTTTGGTCCTTAGTAAATAAAAAAGGTGATAGGGGAGTCTTCTCAGTTAAGAGAAGGAAAGGTTATCTGTGGTCTGCTGATAGATGCTTAGCCAAGGAAAGGAAAACGTTTGTAATATCATAAAGACTGCGTATACGCTAAGATCCAGGTCATCTTAATTCAGAATTTCTCATAAAATTGAGGGAATTAAAAGTAGAGATATATAACGATTTAGTATCTCTTATGAAATAGTGAGAGCATTAACATGCAATAATATACAACTACTTCTGGCTATCATTTACTAAATAAATATATTTGTTTTGGATCATAAGCATGGTTGCTCATTACATGATTTCATAGTTATCTCCCCCCCCCCCCCTTGCATTAAGTTAAACAGCTAGTTCTGCTGAAGTTCAGTTAAGGTCAAAATTGGATAAATGTTAGACCCTCACCTGAAGCCTAGCCCAAGGGCTAATTCTGAAATCAACTTATAACAAACTTGTTGGTAATGATATACCACATTCACTTATTCCTTATAAAAGAATTTCTTTCCATGTTAAAAATAAAAAAAAAAAAAGTAGAATTACTTTGATCTATGTTACAGGTTTCAACTTGTATGGGGATTCATACAATTCAACATACCTTAGACTAGGAAAATTGACAAAAAAAAACAAAAAAAAAAAATTTCAAGAGTCACAGAATTCAAAGCCTCCAATTATTGTCCTTTAAATGTGTGGCATATAATATTATTATCATTATTACTTGCTAAGCTACAACTCTAGTGGGAAAAGCAGGATGCTATAAGCCCAGGGGCCCCAACAGGAAAAATAGCCCAATGAAGAAAGGAAACAAGGTAAAAAAAATTTAAGAACAGCAACAACATTAAAATAAATAATTCCTATATAAACTATAAAAAAACTTTAACAAAACAAAAGGAAGAGAAGTTAGATAGAATAGTGTGTCCAAGTGTACCCTCAAACAAGGGAACTCTAACCCAAGACAGTGGAACATCATGTTACAGAGGCTATAACACTATCCAAGACAAGAGAATAATGGTTTGATTTTGAAGTGTCTTTCTCCTAGAGGAGTTGCTTACCATGGCTAAAGAGTCTCTTCTACCTTTATCAAGAGGGAAGTACCCACTGAAAAATTATAGTGCCGTAGTTAACCCCTTGGGTGAAGAAGAATTGTTTGGTAATTTCAATGTTGTCGTGTTGTCAGGTATATGAGCACAGAGGAGAGTCTGTAAAGATTAAGCCAGACTTTTCGGTGTTTGTGTAGGCAAAAGGAAAGTAAACCGCAACCAGAAAGAACATTCCAATGTAGTACTGTCTGGCCAGTCACAGGACGCCATAACTCTCGAGCAGTAGTATATCAACGGGTGGCTGGTGCCCTGGCCAACATACTACCTCATATTCTATGAACCTAAAAAGATTATATAACCAATAAAGAAGCAACATGGGGATGTTGTGGATGCATGGTGTAGACAATGAATTCTAGGGATATAACTAAGTTTTATTTTAATTTTTATTTTAAGGGAAGATTGCATGCGTTAGAACACTTTAAACGAAAGAGAATCTTTATGGATGGATAGAGGTGAGAATTCAAAGAGAAGTTAAATGTGAGTAAAAGTTCATGGGAAAAGAAAATGATTGAATAATTAAGTGCACAATTATTAATGTCAGATGTCAGGGAAAATAAGTTGATGAAAGTGCATAATATCTCGGAATAGAATAGTTGGTTTGCATATAATACAGTAAGGATTTAGAGTTAGTGAAGAAAACTAGTAAAAATTAGTGAAAGTTTTCAAAATTATCTGCAAGAGACAAGAGTAAATGTGAGTCAAATCAAGGTTATAAGGGAAACCAAGAAGAATATGAAGGAGTAAATATCATAAATGACAATAGGAGAAAACTGCTGAATAACTTGATAAGAGATGGAAAAAAAAAGGGTTACGATGAACCTCTCTCGAGAGAGTAGCAAAAGATAAAAGGTATTATTCAGGTGCATAGTATTTGAGCAAGAATTATTGAAAAATTATTGTCAATTACTCAAGAAAAAGTGGGGGATGGCCTTCTGTGTACGTCTATGATCCAGCTAATATTATATAAATTTCCAGCAAGGGTGGTTTACTTTTAATTCAACAATAAGGTGTAAATTGATCAGTAATTGTTTTGTTTTTCTCAGAAGATGCTCACCTGAAACGTAAGGAAGACTAATATTTCTAATATATATTTCATAAATACGTGACCATTTAACCATTAAAGGATACGGTGCTAAAAGGAAAAAACCTAACGGATAATAAAAAATTTGATAGCCATACACCCCATTTTCTGTTGACACCAGCAAAAAAGACGCAATTTAGTTCTTTCGGGTAAAATGGTCCTAGAATAACAGACCCTGCAGATGTGAGCAGACTGCCGCATTCCTTCCTCTTCTTGAACCCGATAGATGCTAGTAACATATTTACATAAATATGTATACGCGTGCACACGAGCCTACATAAAGTTTTAACCATTTCCACTCTTCCTCTTTTCTAACTACAACACGCCCATTTATGGGCGATTGTGTTTTCCGAGTGTACCTCTCGGGGTATGACTAATACCTTCTCCGCCTATCAGTGTATGTTGCACTAGCACTTTTCTTTAATAAGTTCATCTAACATACGGATATTTCTTTGGAATAAGTTTTAGTTGCAAATTTGCTATTTTGTGGACTATTTTATGGACTAGTCTCCCCCGTTGAGGACGTGGAGAAATCTGGTAGGACTTTCCACAGCAATTTAATGAGATATTTGCATACATATTTACCATCTCCTGATTTGCTAACGTGTCGCTGAGCTTTTCAACATTGTTAATTATGCAGAAAGGAGGATCGGTCTCGTTCAGGGAATTTCAACACGAGCAAAAATAAACTGAAAATGAAATGAAAACAAAAAATAAGGCCGGGTAAAAAAAAAATAAAAAAAAATAATCGTGTTTCGAACTACATCGTACTGATCTGGCCTTGACAAATAATGTTCCACGCTTTTCTAAATAATTTCCCCATAAACACTTAACCATAAACATCGGAAACCCAAGACTTTTCCGGCAAATGTTTTCGTTGCAGAACTGTTGGAAACAAATGTGTTTACAGCAAAGATGCTTATGGCGAAACTTCGAGGCACTATTCAACACTTTTTAGGATCAATGAGGCAACGCTTTTTATATATGAGTACTAGTGCACACGACCCGTCAAACATGACGGCTCAATATTTAGATAAGATATGCACACACAGATTCAATCATTCCCATTCCCTCCCTTTCCTAACTAAAACCCGCTGGCTCGGCAATTTGTGGGAGAGATCGTGGTTTCCGAGTGTACCTCACGGGGTACCCCCTCTCACCAGGGCATGACTACTACTTCTCCCCCATGCCGCTTAGCGTAACAGGAAAGAAATATTTTTATATATAGCCAGGCAGGGAAGGATTATGTACCATTACGTACTGTTTTAGAATGATTTATTGTTAACTTGTTCTCATCATTTATTTATTTCCTTATTTCCTTTCCTCAATGGGCTATTTTTCCCTGTTGGAGCATTTGGGCTTATAGCATCTTGCTTTTCCAACTAGAGCTGTAGCTTGGCTAGTAATAATAATAATAATAATAATAATAATAATAATAATAATAATCTAATACGTTGTTCTATTCAACCTTTACATACTAGAGCACATTCAAATCTTTCTTGGTCCATAAAAAATGCTCCCTATGACTTACTGTATGTGGTTAAGGTGATGCTTACCTAGCCGATTGCTCTTATTTGTCTTGCCTAACTATTTCAGTGTCCAGTGGCCACACGCTTATTAAGCCTGACCTTCTACGAATACATTTTCCTAAACAAGTATTATGATGTTCAAGATTTCTAGGATATAGGTATACACATACGTGTCTATATATATATATATATATATATATATATATATATATATAATATATATATATATATATATATATATATATATTGATTGATTGATTGACTGATCGATTGATTGATAAATAGACAGATAGATAGATAGATATAGATACACATATAAATATATGTTTATATATTTACATATGTATTTGCATTTATATATTCAATTGAACATATACATACATACACCACACTATATATATATATATATATATATATATATATATATATATATATATATATATATATATATATACATATATACATATATATATATATGTATAAATAAAATTGTGTA
>NC_090730.1:143231926-143254426 GCF_036898095.1 Palaemon carinicauda
AAAAAATAATTACGGCTTTTTCATCTATTTAATATTGATTTTTTTTAAAAACGTAAGAAACGACCAGATGTCTTTTGCATCTTAAGTAATTATTAAAAAAAAAGTTTATCTAAATAATACTTATAATTTTTTTTCGTGAAAAACGAGTTTTCATTTTCATTGTAAGCCGTTACGGAAAAAAAAAAAGTTTCTCATCACTAAATAAGAGTTAAATTAATAACACCCTTTTTTCAGTGATTGCTGTTGTGAAAAAGGGGAATTAATCCACTCTTTCAATATAAAAGAAAAATAGAAAGCATAGTTTGATTTGAATGTAAAAATAATTCTCTCATTACGCTGTTTCGATTATAAGAAAAATAATTGCTTTTACATTTGTTGGAACTCATCACAAAGTACTTTACTTTCTTGTCAGTTCATTTGAAAAAGCAAAAGGGACAATTTATATTTGTCTAAGTTATGAAAATATGGATTTGACAGTCTTCAAGCTCCATTAAAATTTATAATGAAATTTCACATTTATTATTTTTTTTTCTCAATCCCGATATGAGTGAAGCTCATAACATATACGTGATAATACGAAGTTCAAACAATATAAATTGGTAAATATTAAGAATAATAATATGGTCACTGGTGTCTCACGAATGTTCGTGTAATCAAAGAAATCCTTTTAAAAATAATAGATTTAAATTGTTCTAATCTCGACAAAAAATATATAATATCCGCGCTTTCAGTAAAAAAAAAAAAATACTCTTATAAATGAAAATAAAATGATTGCAATGCATTCTTCCAACAACTCGTTTCAACTCTCAAGAGCAACTGAAAATATTTCATAATCAACAGATAATGAAATTAGATACTGAATAACTTATATACATACATACATACATACATACATACATATATATATATATATATATATATATATATATATATATATATATATATATAATGTGTTATATATATATATATATATATATATATATATATATATAGATATATATACACATATAAATATATATATATAATTATATATATATACATACATACATACAAAACATATATATATATATATATATATATATATATATATATATATATATATATATATATATATATATCACGTTTAGAGAAACATGAAAAATTCTAATGTTGAAGAGAGAACAGAAATAACTCAAAATCAAAAAGTGGTGAACGAGTAAGTTTCCCAATCAAAGGCAAAGAAAGATATAACACAATTAACAAACCGAAGTTCAGACATGTGCCATAATCGAAACAAGAATTACTTCACAATCAGAAAAAAGAAAAAAAAATATAAAGCGTTAAATAAAAATTCTCCATACACTCCAATCAAAGAAGCTTACACCATAATCACTGATTAGACAAATTCAACTTACTTCCACAATAAACAAAATGAAATCATCTGATTCCAGCGATGTACCTAAAGTATATTCAATTATTTTTAGTGTGGCAGAATTGCACCGACTCGCAGGGGTGCCCTTTTAGCTCGGAAAAGTTTCCTAACAGCTGATTGGTCGGAAGTATTTTTGTCTGACCATCAGCTATTACGAAACTTTTCCGAGCTAAAAGGGCACCCCTGCAAGTAGGTGCAATTTTGCATTACTAAAATGAATCGACCATAGTTACGATATGAAATGTCAGGAAAAATAGCCACCATTCTTTCCCGCAATTATCCCTACATTGAAGGGCCGGTTGCCCGATTGCGTATTCTCTAATGCCTTTTATCAATTATCAAAGGCATTCTCTAACACCAAACCTCTTCTCTTCAGTTTTTCCTTCACCTTAGCTTGTCATTTAATTTCCTGCCTCCCCCTCTCTAAGGGTTACAACCTTCTGAGATACGAATGAAGTATGTGGAAAATAGGAATGTTTAAAAAATGAGTTGAACCACAGATAGAAATCTCAAACTATTTATTCCTTATTATGTGATAGTTTTTTTCACTTGAAAGGAATATTGATAAAACTAATAGTAGTATTAGTAAATACTATAGTTAATAGTTAGTTACAAGATTGCTACGTGTTCATTTTAGTCTTCTATTTTCAATGAAAAAAATTTGTATTACTGACAACACCAGCATTCTCGTTACTGTCTTTAATCAGATCATATAACCAAATTGCACTATTTCAATATATAATCGAGAAACATTCCTTAATTCAAATGTTTGTTCTATAATCGAACTACTGGAATAATTCAAATTTGATTTTATCGCTCATTAACTTCTTAATATTCACCTTAAATCTCTCACTAATTGCCAAGGAACACATCCTAAGGTAAACAAAAGATTTTATCGTGATGGGCTAAATAAATTTCAGAGCGGGTTTTGCAGGCTATATTTTGTTCAGAGAAGAGCTATTTTGCTCTTATCTATCAAGAGAAAATAATGTTGATATATACAAACGTACTTTGTATATGTAAGGGAGGGTGCTATTGACTGTGAAGGTCTCTTGTTAGCGATGAGAGTATCAGTAAGTCCTGTTAGGGGAATGGAGTGACTTCGGAATAAATGGGGAAAAAATAGCTCTATACAGACTCAAAGAAGATATGAAAGAGGACAAATACAAATATACGGCAGGACAGGAGGAGTGAATAAAAGAAGAAAACTCTAATGAAAGCTTCAGTGTGAAACAAGACCTGTATGATGCAACAGAAGTGTTTTTCGCTGTTTGAAATACACTCCCTGAGGTTTACGTAAGTCTCTGACAGGCTCTCTAGGCCATTCCACTTGGTGTAATTTATCGATAAGAAGAATGGAAAACGGATGAAAACTTTGTGGGTCCATTGGCAGCCAACGTTAGGAAATGCAGTTGACAAATGCGACGACTACAGAGAATTGTTTACAAGACAAAGAGTTTATGATTAGACACCCCCTTCCCCCCCCCCCAAAAAAAAAAAAAAAAAAAAAAAAAAAAAGAACAGAAGCAGAACATGAGGGTGATTCAAAATGTTGAAAAGCTGAATGACGCACCCTTACACACGATTTATGTATCTGCATGACTCATGCAAGGATGCGGAGATATGTCTAGAATGATGAAAGCAACGTCTCTAGACTATTCTAAAGACCTTGAATGAAAGAATGAGAGAGGAGGGAGCGAGATTGTATGAGGAAGAGCATAATAATGTAACATCAGAAAAATAAAAAGGCAGTAAATGGAAATCGCATACGATGTAAATACGTAATAATAAATATGATAAATGGAAGGAAAAATACCAGAGGGCGTTGGAAAAGAAAAAAGAAAAGAAAAAAAAAGTGTATTTATATGAATAATTCAAAGAGGACAATTAGGGATTTTCAAAAGAAAAAAGAAAAAAAAGGTGTATCCATTTGACTAAGTTTAAAGAGGACGAGGATTTTCCTTTCTTTCTATTGATGAAAAGACTAGAATCTGACGGTAAGCAATAGAAGGGAGTGATTTACTTTCCTTAAATGACAAGAAAACACTTTTAAAGCGAAACAGGCTATACGATGTCTAAACCAAGCAGGGACGGAATGGGTTTAAACATGTAGTATGCAAAAGAAGTTATAACAACAAAGGAGACGATTTAATCGACGGGATGCATCAGCTTCTGATGCAGACACATTGCATTTCATGATGAACTGAAAGCTGCCGTGTTGGATCTTATCCCCTGGAAATGATACCCATTACATTCAGTTCAGGAGTGTACATGACCCGTCAAAAATGACTACTAAATATCCAGATAGATATGCACATACATGCACACATAGATTCAATCCTTCACACCCCCTCCCCTTTAGCTAATTACAAACTCCTCTCATCAGGGTATGACTACTCCCCCTCCTACCCGAGGAAGAGAGAGACACCTAGTAGTTATCACGTCTAGCCATGCTGCTGAGCGTGACCGAAAAAATGTATTTATACACACACACACATACATATATATGTATATATATATGTATATATATATATGTATGTATGTATATATGTGTATATATATATATATATATATATATATATATATATATATATATAATATATATATATATATATATATATATATATATATATATATGTATGTATGTATATATACATATATCTATATGTATATATACATATATATATACATATATATATATATATATATATATATATATATATATATATATATATATATATGTCTGTACGCATACATTCATACATAGCCAGACACTTGTTCTTCATTCTATAAGGGAGATGTCAAATATACAGCATCCTTCTATAACTAAAATATACGAGAGAGAGAGAGAGAGAGAGAGAGAGAGAGAGAGAGAGAGAGAGAGAGAGAGAGAGAGAGAGAGAGAGAGAGAGAGGAGAGAGAGAGAGAGAGAGAAATATCTGCCTTTCAGACTTAAAAGTTGCGATGGTACGGAATAAATATTGGGATGTTCCCATGCGATATTTTACAATGGTTATCGATGAAATATTGATAGCGGTTTTAAAATAGGACATCGTTTACAAATACAATAACAATGGCAAATACGATATAATACAACTGGAATTGGAAAATAGGGCTCAAAAAGGATTTGCTGTTTCAAAAATATCAGTTGTAAATTATTGATCAATTTATAGCTTTTGAATAAAGAATGACAAAACTTAAAACACCAAAAAAAAAGGAACCAAAACTATAAAAAACCACTGAAAATGCAGGCCTCCGCCACGGCAGCTTATTTTCCGAAACCAGTTTGCCAATTTAGACCGCAGGCGTATTTGAAGTCTGTGTGACAACCTTGTGCAAGATTGGGTTTTTAAGGTTAGGGTTAATCCAGTCGACCTTTTGCTCGACCTTGACCTTGACCTTTGACCTAATACTTTTAAGATTTAATCACTTCCACGTCGTAACATGATCAATCCCTGAAAATTTCATTACTCTGTGAGTAAAATTGTGGCCAGGAAGTTGTTCAAAAGCAAACAGAAACAGGAGTAAAAACATAACCTCCTCATAACTTCGTTGGCGGAGGTAAAAAAGCTTTGACGACCGAGATGTAAGAGGGGGATAAGAGGAAGGGGGGTTTAATGAAGCATGTTATTGGGGTAATTCTGTAGTGCAGCAGAGGAGCCAGCCAGAGCTTTAATTAAAACTGCAACATGAATCCCCGGAGGTGAAAATAGATACTTTATGCCCAGACTTCATGTTGTAACGACTTGTTAAAGAGTGGAAGTGTTGGCAAGTACCAGCTAGGATATTAATCAACGCTTTCGTCTTTTCCTCGCGCACATTACTGCAAGCAAAATATTGGCTTCTTTCCGCTTGCATATTAAGCTTTAGCCGTCATGCATAAAGTCGTTTTTCTTTTCATCAAGAAAGACTCCTTCAAAGGAAAAACAAAAATAAGAGCTCAAAGGAAGGGATGAGGATTGAGTCTCTCTCTCTCCTCTCTCTTTTCACGTGCATGGTCTTGGCTTATAAAGTAATACACAAATATCTATCTGTCTATTTATGTGCATATCTATACACATATATATCTATCTTTCCATCTATTTGCACACATACACACGTACAAATATATATCTGTCTATTTATATGTACATCTATACACATATCTTTCCATCTACTTACACACACACATATATATATATATATATATATATATATATATATATATATATATATATATATATATATATACATACATGCAAACATACATACATACACACACACACACACACACACACACATATATATATATATATATATATATATATATATATATATATATATATATATATATACATACAGACATACAAACTAGGTTAGTTTGCTGAGTAAGATCAGACAAAAATCTCCCATCATCACTAATCTGAACTGGCCAGTGTAGTGATGAAAACTAGCCAAACCCAAAGCATGAATTGACATCTCTGAGGCTCTTGTCCTGCTTTGGACAAGAACGACCGCATTTGTAGTTGGTGTTGTGTGTGTGTGTGAGTGTGTGTGTGCGGGTGCGGGTGCGGGTGCGTGTGCGCATATATATATATATATATATATATATATATATATATATATATATATATATATATATATATATATATATTTATATATATATATATATATATATATATATATATATATATATATATATATATATATAGTCAATAATGTGACCATAACGTCTTTCACCAGTCCTAATATTACTCTCTTTTATGCATTTCCTCCTCTTTTAATAATGACAATTTCCACTATTCTACTTTTATTAGTACTTTTGTAATTATTCAGCAAATATTTATCTTATTTTCACTTTTTTCCCCTTCTAGACTTTCTCGTACTGAATCTTGAATATACTTATGCGCAAATGTCGTCTATTGACTCATATTTAATGCAGTTATAATTGTAAAATTACGATGAAATGTGACTAATAGATCTAATATTGATTGCAACCGCCCCTTCAATTGAAATTAATACGGCCAAAATTTCAACTGTCTATCCCACCCATAATATAGGCATACTTCTTAATATATCGATAATACATCTAGAAGCATGAGATTTAGGCAACAAGACTGTACAATTGTGAACTAGAACTGGCACTCGGTAGAGCGCATACCTTCGCCACCGCCAAGGGTAATGGCATCACTATATCATGTTGTATATCACAGGAAAAGCAATTGAATTGTGCACATTTTACCAGTAGTATCATGCAAATCAGATAAAAATAGGCCACAATATGACACCAGCCACCCGTTGAGATACTACCACTAGAGAGCTATGGCATCTTATGACTGGCCAGACAGTACTACATTAGATTCTTCTCTCTCGTTACGGTTATTTTCCCTTTGCTTACACATATACCGAATATTCTGGCCTATTCTTTACATATTCTCCTCTGTCCTCATACACCTGACAACACAGTTTACCAAACAATTCTTCTTCACCCAAGGGGTTACTGTACTGTAATTGTTCAGTGGCCTCTTTCCTCTTGCTAAGGGTAGAAGAGTCTCTTTAGCTATGGTAAGCAGCTCTTCTCCAAAATCAAACCATTGTTCTCAAGTCTTGGGCAGTGCCATAGTCTCTGTACCATGGTCTTCCACTGTCTTGGGTTAGAGTTCTCTTATTATTTTTTTTTCTCTTCCTCTTGTTTTTTTGAAATGGTGTGTTGGGCAGGCTTAATAGAAGGGCCATGGATGCCAGGTGGTTTATCAAGAGATTGTCTTTTCCTTTTCTGATTCTTTTCCTTCTCAAAACCATCCTTACTGTCCTCCCTTCAGTTGAAGTGGCTATCCTGGAGGGTATTTAGCCTTGCATGGTGTATCGGCTCCTCCATGTTGGCCAGTTTTTCAGACTTTTTACTATAGTCTATGGGTTTCATCAATCACTCGGGCATACTATTCTATCTAATTTCTCTTCCTGTTGTTTTGTTAAAAGTTTATATGGGAAATATTTATATTAATGATGTTACTCTACTTACAATATTTTATTTTTTCCTTTTTCCTTTCCTCACTGGGCTATTTTCCCTGATGGAGCCCCTGGGTTTATAGCATCCTGCTTTTCCAACTAGGATTGTAGCTTAGCAAGTAATAATAATAATAAAAAGATGTTTTTGACAGTTTCGTGACCTTAGCCTTGACTTTTGCCCCAATCACTACCAAAAGCTATTCAAAATGTCCTTGGATCGTGGTCAATTATCCAACCATATTTCATGAGATTCGGTAAAAAAGTTTTTGGTTAAACGACTCACAAAAAAGTCATACTAACAAATAAATACACGCCTATCAACTTATTGTCGAAGGTAATAAGCTGAGTCCTTAAAATTCACACTTATTTCTTTGGGGTAGCATTAGTTAAAGAAAAGAAAGCTGGTACCAAATTTAGACCCGTGGCTATGACATACAAGAAGCTAACTATTAACCTGAGTTTATTTCAATTATACCCTAGCTTTTCAGGAACAATGCTGATATTTGTTTGTCTCACTAACATTTGTTTAAAAAAGTTGAGTAAACTCAATATCCTTACTTCCATATATAAAATACCATTAACTTTTAAACTTCATATGAACGCCTCATCATATCACAATTTCTTTAGATTCTGTAGACGGTACTTGTTATAATAAACTACTGATTGCATTCTGGTAATTAGTTTTATAAATATACTCAAAGTCTTCAAATTAGTCTTATTTCAGACAGTGCAAGATTATGCAATTTATTTTGATATAATAGTGAATTAAAGACTCTTCCTCACATCCGCGAATATGTCGAATAATAAATAGCACAATAATAACAATGGGAATACTAACAGAACTAGAAAACCCGATTCCTTTTTTTAGACCAGGGAACCATCCAGGGTCAAAACATCTCCATAACCTTTAAAAAGAAGCTGGAAATAAAGTATTACAATAATTCTTTTTAGGCAGACAAAAACTGGCTGGAAGAACATTCCAGGAATGGAGCAAACACTGATAAAAAGCCGAGTCACCCAGTAGGTAGTTTCGAGTCTGTGCTACGCCAAGATAATTTTCGATATGGGAATTTCCAGGAACCTAAATAACTACTTATGCTCTACAAAAATAATAATCATATAATTCAACAACCTTTACTTTCAAAATTAACCTGACTAATATCATAAAAAATATTCAAACACACCCAAATTAGGTAACACCAGGGTTATCATTAACCGAGATTAATCTAATTTTAAAATTTAAGGCAAAAATAATAGATTATATTTAAATTCTGTAGTTGCTTTAAACATATACATATTTACGATAATATTTTGATGTATACAAAGTGCGTTTGAATTATATATAGATATACAGGCACTTTTCAACATAGGAAAATACTTTAAGGTGGAGTCTACCGCTTCTCTGTCCACAGCTATCAAAAAGCTAAGAGACTATATAGATCTCATTCTACACCAAGCTAGTCACGCCCCCATTTACTTATTCCATTACAAGTTAATTTTTTTCTTCCAAATAAAACTTTAAAAAAATAATTGTCAAACCATAAACCTTCAAATTACTCCATATATCTCTATTAGTTAATTCATAACCTTTCCCAAAGTTTGTGTGTGCCTTATACCTGTACTTTATTCTACTTTAAAATCTATCGGAAAACTGCTTCATAACAAATTTATTACACTCTCCTTATTCTTTAATTCCACTTTCTTTTCCATGTAACAAATATATTAATCTCTCCCTATTCTTTAATTCCACATTACTCTTCATGTAACAAATATATTACACTCTCCTTATTCTTTAATTCCACTTTATTTTCCATGCAACAAATGTATTACTCTCTCCCTATTCTTTAATTCCACTTTGCTTTTCATGTAACAAATATATTACTTTCTCACTATTCTTTAATTCCACTTTGCTTTCCATGTAACAAATCTATTACTTTCTCACTATTCTTTAATTCCACTTTGGTTTCCATGTAACAAATCTATTACTCTCTCCAAATTCTTTAATGCCACTTTGCTTTCCGTGTAACAAATATATTACCCTCTCACTATTCTTTAATTTCCCTTTACTTTAAAAGTAACAAATATATTTCTCTCTCACTATTCTTTAATTCCACTTTGCTTTCCAAGTAACAAATCTATTACTCTCTCCCTATTCTTTCATTCCACTTTGCTTTTCATGTAACAAATATATTACTATCTTCCTATTCTCTAATTCCACTTTGTTTTCCATGTAACAAATATATTACTCTCTCACTATTCTTTAATTTCCCTTTGCTTTCCAAGTAACAAACATATTACTCTCTCCCTAATCTTTAATTCCACTTTGCTTTCCACATAAATATATTACTCTCTCCCTATTCTTTAATACCACTTTGCTTTCCAAGTAACACTCCATATGTCATCGGTCATAGCCTTATAACGTTAAGTTTACTGTACCCCTTTCCAGTAACAATAAGCGATCACATGGCCTTTATAAAGCTTAATTTCACGAGGTCCCCATCCCCATTATAGGATGGAATCATTAATCCCATTGATAATTAATTCTATTAGAACCGGAACTCATTCAGGCATACCTTAAACGCCTTGGGAAATCACTCGGTTACAATATGACCACCATACTGCAGCATTTGGCTTACAACAACAACAACAACTCCTGGGGCCTCTCCATTTACAACATTTTAATTAACCTTCTTCCGTTGTAATAAGCCAGGTCCACAATCTTGGTGATATTCAAATTGAATTTTCTCAAAACACACTCACTATGTATGTATATATATTTTATAATATGCGGTATGTTTATATACATTTTATAATATGCGGTATGTTTATATGTATATATATATATATATATATATATATATATATATATATATATATATATACATACATATATACATATATACACACATATATATAAATACATGTATATATATATATATATATATATATATATATATATATATATATGTATATATGTATATACATATATACATATATACACATATATATATAAATACATGTATATATATATGTATATATATATATTTCATTATATAAATATAGGCAATTGTATTATATAAGTAAACATTTAGGGATATATATATATATATATATATATATATATATATATATATATATATATATATATATATGTGTGTGTGTGTGTGTGTGTGTATGTGTGTATATGTGAGAGAGAGAGAGAGAGAGAGAGAGAGAGAGAGAGAGAGAGAGAGAGAGAGAGAGAGAGAGAGAGAGAGATAGAGAGTGTACGCGTGTACCCTCAAGTCACCATTTCCTAAGGTCCTGTAAGCTTTTCTACGCCAAGCAATGGTTGCTACGCATAAGCAACCCTGATTTTCCTTCCCCTACATCTCTCCGGGCAGTCCAATATTTCCCCAGCAGCCGTATTCCAGAACAGACAAATAACGTCTGCAGTGCCTATTCTATAGCGACGACATATAAAGCAAGTGGGCTTTAGAAATACTGTTTACAGAACCAACCATTCCCAGGGCTTGACCTAAAGCGACTTGTTTATGAATCAAGAATTCTGACCTGCATAAAGGCCAACAGGATTCCCAGAATTTCATTTTCAGTCAAGTGAGTTCTTCAACAGCAACATCGTACAGTAATCTTGTTTGCAATCTGCAGTTGCTGAGAGTAATGAGGAACAAATTCATAATGAACAAACAAAGTTGATTGGGTGGTTAGCGTAGCTTAATTGCTTCGAAAGATACTTCAAATGCAAGTTCATTGCAACAATATGATTCCTCATCTATATGTATAAAATATCAGACTTTTTAAGGGGAAACGCATCAGTTCATATCAATACATGCCCTAGCTTTATTACTGAAAGTTAATGCGAAATAGAAAAGCTTATATTCAAATCAGTACAAAAATATATAGTTTTTTTGGGACATTTCAACTCCGAAATATCGTTTCATCATCTTTAGCAAGTGATATAACAATAAGAGAGAAGAACGCCGGTCGCTCTAATTATACATTTAGTCATTCAAGCGATGGAAACATTAAAGAAAGTAATTTATTAATGCTTATAGAACAATAATAAAATATCTGCAACACCAAATCATAACATACGGAAGCAACAAAGGCTAAAAAACCAACATAAATGTTGAGATGGAACCGCCCAACAAATAAATTCCCTTCTATTATTGCGTGCACACGCGAGCGTGTCGTTAGGATATTAGTGTTAACAGACAATAATTTGAAATCTGCTGCTTTATGCACACTAGCTCCCCAGGTCTGGATGAAAAATCATTCTACCATTATATAAAAGGGGAAGCTTGTAATTAATCCACTTTTATTTGCAATAGTGGGGTAAATATTTTTCATTTACAATAGCTTCATTCTCTTTAAGATACATACTGACTAACATGCACAGTATAGCTACATGCAGATACTCTCACAAACAAAATAACACATACACACATACACATACACACACACAAACATATATATATATATATATATATATATATATATATATATATATATATATATATATATATATGTATATTATATATGTGTATATTATATATATATAGTATATATATATATATATATATATATATATATATATATATATATATATATATACTGTATATATATATATATATATATATATATATATATATATATATATATATATATATATATACTGTATATATATATATATATATATATATATATATATATATATATATATATATATACTGTATATATATATATATATATATATATATATATATATATATATATATATATATATATATATATATATATATATATATATATATAAAATATGTCTATCTTAATTATTTTGGAAAATAATCATAATGCAAGTACCCTGTCACGATATGATTCACGATATGTTTATGAACAAAATTACCGGTTTTCTACAAGAGAATAATCGTAATCGGTTCCCAAGATCTGTGGAGATTTCATTTAGAATCAATGTTTGTCAGTTTCCTATACAAAAATAAATTTAAATCTTTTCAAAATGGAGTGACATTGAAAGCTTTATTAAGAATATGCTAAAGGGATTCTCTTATCTCGAATATAAGGCCTGACAGTTTCGTAACACATCATATTAAAATTGAAAATCCAAATAAGCGAAAACAAGTTTACATATAATGTAGTTTTCATTCAGACTGTCAAAAATTCAATGTTATTCTCAAATCCCATGATCTCATTACAATGTCAATGACTAACAGTAATTTAACGTTACAATAGCATACTTTTTCTATCGTAAAAAAATTTTCTATCGTAAAACCTATTCAGATAAATAGATGAAGGCATTGTACTTTATTTAATGTGATATTACATTTTTCATGCTTAAGTATCATAATGAAAAATATGCGAAGATGGGAATAAAACCGAATTCCAGATCAGATGTTGCCTTTTTATCTTTTTTTTTTTTTTTTTTTTTTTTTTGGATACATGAAGAATTTCGGAACAGAAGACGGAATCATACAACAGTATTAGAAAATCTTATAGAAAATAATTCCCCATAAAAATTACCTTATTAGTTTGAGTGTAATGTGCATTGAGAAATAAAAAATGTAAAAACGGGCAATGTAAAATAAAAGAATATAAAATCTAGAAAATCATTAAAAAGATTCCTTTAAAATACCAATGAAAATCACCGAAAACTTTCGAAAAAATATTATATAATAAACAAAGGCGGCAATCAATTTACTAAGAAATATCCTTATGTTTTCCAATACTATCCTTAAGAAGCGTGCCACTGGATGATAAAATAAAGAAAACGTAATCCTTCTGCCAAGAATATTGCTGCGAAACTCCGGTCCAAATTGTGCTGAGAAAGCTGGAAAAAAAATTATGAATTGAAACAAAGGAAAAATGCAGTGCCTAATGTGGAAAATGATGGCCGAAAACCTATAATTTTATCTCTCTCTTTCTATTAATTAATTACTTATGTTAAATAAACATTCAGGTGATGGAAATGATAAAGGGAGGGTAACAATCAATCTCTTAGTCGTGTTCCTTACTATTGGAGGGAAACATTATTAGTTCAAAATATTATTATTATTATTATTATTATTATTATTATTATTATTATTATTATTATCATTAATTTCTAAGCTACAACAATAGTTGGAAAAGTAGGATGCTATAAGCCCAGGGGCCCCAACAGGGAAAATAGCCCAGGGAGGAAAGGAAACAAGGGAAAATAAAATATTTTAAGAAATGTAACATTTAAATATTTCCTAAATAAACTATAAATACTTTAAACAAAAGAGGAAGAGAAATTAGAAAGAATAGTGTGCTCGAGTGTATCCTCAAGCAAAAGAACTAACCCAAGTCAGTGGAAGACCATTGTACAGAGGGTATGACACTACTCAAGACTAGAGAACAATGGTTTGATTTTGGAGTAGCCAGCAGAACCGAATATCGTTTCCAATTTGATAGGGCAACATCTCATCTTACAGATAATTTTATTTTCACTTCGTTTATCAATCGAACCAGGGAACACATTATCACCTCGCAGGACAATGTGCACTTCACAACACAGACAGAGCTTTGATGTTTATTTCAAATATTTGTTACCTCCGCCAAGGAGGTTGGAAGGAGGTTACCCCCTGTATGTGTGTGTGTTTGATTGCGCACAGCTTCCTGGCCACAATTTTAATCGTAATGAAACTCGCAATGATTGACTATTATGTAAAAAGCTGGAAATGGGCAAAGGTCAAGGTCACGGTCGAGCAAAAGGTCGAGAAATAAGCTGCCGCGGAGGATGTCTGTGCTATACTAAGTGCCCCTCCAGTTATGACATTATTATTACTTCGTATAGCTCGTAACGCCACTTTTTGGAATATGAGATTTGGTATATTTCAAATTACATTTGCTTCGATTTCGTCTTTTTCTAGTCATTCATTCAATGTTTACCAATGTTAATGATGCCCAATCCATATATACCTGTGTAGACTATTCTGACGTAGGTAATATACTTCCAATGCTCTTGCTTTGCAATTTCATTTCTAGTTTTAAGAGTAATCCATTCGAGGAAAATTTGATTAATACACATTAGCGGGATTTGGTCAAAGTTAAAACAGAGGTCAAACATCAGTTTTATATGAAATTTTTTTGTCAAAATACAGATTAAGCAATAGCAATAATTTCATGTGGTAAAATTTTTGGCCACTCACTACAGAGTCAAAGTATTGTTCAGATATTCATAATTCTTTTGTTAACTGACGATAATTTTACATCGATGGCAATTTCAAACTAGTTAAAACCAAAATATTAGCTTGTTTTATGTTGGTGTGTTGACTATTAAAATATCTGTTAACCTTAGCACTGCAGGGTATATCAGATATTCCTCTTGAAAAACTCAAAATTATATTTTCTTAAAAAAAACACATAGGTGAAACTATGACGGTTATGCTCATGTCAGTCCATTAAACACTGAGCTAGTTTTATAGGGGAAAAAATATATCATCGCTAGTTTTACTCTTTGTGATTATGAAACCCTTTTCTCACATCTGGAAAGACTCTCCAATCGCTGTCCTAACCTAACTTAACCTAACCCAACCTACAACTGAATAATAAGTTTTCTCATCTGACCAGTAAATCAGCTCGTCCTTCGACCTTAGTTTCATTTCGACCCCATTACAAGGCCGCCATTTTCTGCCCATTCTATTTATATCACACTGAGCAGTTTCCCAAGGACTTTCTAGTTATACGACGCCACTGGTTTGATGTTTGCTCCGCACAAGTTAAGATTAATTTTCCCCTTGATATTGAGAGGGAGTCTTCAACGATAGATTAAACCATTTTAAGTGGGCTTGAAAGTGTCAGTTTTTTATGCGGAAAGTATATGCGTAAAAATAATGACACTTGAAATGACAGGCAGTCTTTCAAGGATGATTTGCAAACGACGCTTTTGAGATGCACTGGTAAACTTTGTTCCCAGCACAACTTTAACTACCATATCTTTGTTATTAAAGTCCTATTTTGGCAATCTTCACAAGACTTTGGTAAATCAGGATAAACAATAGAAATACTCGTAAGCTAAATCATTACACTTACTTCAAGACGGGCTTGTCCATTTTATTTTCATATTAAAACAATAATCGATTCCACGGTCACTGTCCATGTGGCAAAAAATCCCAACCTTCTCTTAATCATGAAAAGTTAGACAATCAAAATCCATGAAAGCAATGTAAGTTTACCTATATTTTGGCCAATATCTTACTCTAGAAAAATTAATAAGTTTTATCCAAACCGAGATTAATGCTTGTTAATTTTCATATCTCAATAAGAGCGAAGGTATTATTATTGATCTCTGCCCTTCAACACTGTTTTCTTTTCAATACAAGGGAATCCCTCAAATTCATTATTCACTAGAGAATTATTATACTTATAGTTGAATATTTACGTGTGTTTTATACGTAATAAATATATGTATGTATGTATTAGAGAGAGAGAGAGAGAGAGAGAGAGAGAGAGAGAGAGAGAGAGAGAGAGAGAGAGAGAGAATAACACTACTTCCAATTATAAAATCCTGAGTTCCATTATTTTATCCATTCATCCACACGAATTTTCCTTAATTCAACTCCTTTGTGAACTACCTAAAATTGAAGACTTGAAATTTAAAGTGAACGTTTTTCTACTTCTCTTCTAAAAACAGGTGGTTAGAAAAGAAACCAGAGACACCATGCAAACATTAAGTGAGAGGTGGAAATTGTGTTAGTAGAGAGATCCAAGAAGAAAACCCAAGGTGGTGTCGCGACGAGTGTGGTCATGCAGGTGCGGGAGGTCGCGGTTTGGGCGTGGGTGTGGGCCGCCCGCTGCTGTCTGCTGGCCTATGCCTGGCAGCAGGAGGCTAAACTCGACGAAGCGGGAGACCTCGTTTTATTCTGGACGGCCGACGTCAAGAAGAACGTCCTCATGATCGAGGTAAGTCAGACGATGCTGCGTCAGCAACTACTGAAGGACCAGTCCATCAACCCCCCCCCCCCCCCAAAAAAAAATTTTTTTTTTTTTTTGCTCTAAACATTTGGCGGAGGTATTTATTTTTTTAATGAAAATGCATTAATTCACCGAAGCATATATCAGTATTGATTCTTTTTTAGTGTTTTTGCACTACTGTAAGCTAAGTCATGCATTTAATTTTCTTTACTGCAGTTTTCTCGACAACCTTCAAAGCTTGGCATCATACTATTTTTAAACCCTTTGACTTATATTTAAAATTCGAGTAATCACGCCACTAGATGATATGATGGTCTTTCCTTTATTTTCAATTCATCAAGGTCTGATGTTCCTTTTCATTTCATTAAAATTACAATAATTAAATTTTTTACCCGGTTCCCACCTAGGTGGGCAATGGGTATTGTTTTAGATAGATTTCTTTGTCTTTGTGTGTGTATGTCTACTACTTTGTTTCCTTATTGGTAACTTTGCAGAAAAAAAACAGGACAGATTTGTTTAAAATTTTCAGGAGAAATGCACTATGACACATGATAGACCCACTGACATTTGCACCTTTATTGTCTAGAATCAAGGTCACAGTAACATGAAAGGTAAGAAACGATTTTCTACTATAACTCTTAAAATCAAGACGAAATCTTTATGTTCAGGAGATGGAAATATAATCTTGTATGTCAAGTTAGTGAAAATGCATAGTTGTGAAGACTGATAGGCTCAAAATTCTGGGAAGACAAATTTTCAAGGTCACCGAACTTTAGAGCACATAACGCTCAAACGAACAAAGATTCACAATCTGCTAATATCATTAAAAAACAGAAACTCACCAATGGGCTTTAAAATGGCACCACGACCTTTGACCTTCTGTGACCTTGAAAGATCAAATTCAACATCAGATTTCAGCAAAATCATATTAAAAAAAAAAAAAAAAAAAAAAAAAAAAAAAAAAAAAAAAAAAAAAAAAAACAGTAATAGTAGTGTTTTCGTGAAAGTTCACATGCGAGGGGCAGGGTTTGCCATATCTGACAACGCTTGTTTAAATTTTCTATCAACTTCAAGGACTGAAAATTTCCCTTTTAATCTTATAAAAGTATTGTGCGGTTTTCACTCCCTAATTTTATTAGCTTACTGCATTTAGAAAAAAAAAAAAGAAGTAAGCCCTCGAGGCGTATCAATTATCTTATAAATTGTTATGTTAAAAAAAAATCACATACTTTACAACCCTGTCCCTAGATTAATTATATGAACAAATTATCCTTCCAAAATAATTTGAGGTTCGTATATTTTCCACTTTTGGGTAAACAATCACATAAATGCTTCTTAGTTTTAAACAAATACGCAACCGACATTTTTGGAAATAATTTATCTTTGAATATGTCTCAAGTAAAGAAGTATTCTGTTGATTGACAAATAATAATAATAATAATAATAATAATAATAATAATAATCATCATCATCATCATCATACGCCTATTGACGCAAAGGGCCTCAATAATAATAATAATAATAATAATAATAATAATAATAATAATAATAATGATAATGATGATGATGATGATAAACGTGCTCATAATATGGATTAACTAAATGGTGTTACCAAGGCCCATTGAAACCTCCAGTTATCCGTGAAATACCACGAAATTCACAGCAAGTAATTCTGAGAATTGTTGTGGTTAGCAACGCTTGTTTCACAGATGACAGCTTTTAACTGGTGCCCATCCAAGAATTTAGCCAACCGAATGGACAAAATTTAAGTTCTTCACACATGATGATTGTCTCAAATGCTTGAAGAGAATCGGTTGGAGTAGGCATATTTTATTGGATTCCTGCGTCTAACTTCAGGAACAAAGAAGTGAGGCAAATTTTACATACCAAACATTGGCTCACAGTTCTGTAGTTTTTTGAGAAATAAATAAAGATAAAAAATTGGAGATAAATGTAAGCTACCGGAATTAAACTTATTTCTTCTTGTAATAGCAGTTTCACGCACTAACTTTAAAACCAATCAACGAATTTCAGGCTGATGGAAAACATGAAATGAGAATAAGATAGTTGATGGTTTTCTTGGGAAAAAAAAGAGCAATTATATCCAGACGGGAAAAATTACTGTGCTACCGTCTTTCCAGCCTAATTTAATATTCTGGCAAAATTCTTGCAAATAAGAAAAATAGTTATAAGCATCATAATTGAATATGGGAAACTTTACGAAAGGGGCCATATTTTTGCAAGAAAAAAATATAGGTTAAACGTAATAGTAAATATAATCAAACTTGTCCAATATGTTGATTAAAGGCAGTTGGGGCTGGGTGAATTCCTGATGCGAGATCGTTGTATCCAGAACATTTTCAACCAACAATTTATTATATTCTGAAATTAGAGAAATTCATTCATTTGGAAAAACAAAAAGGATCATTAACCTACAAAACAATTTTCCGATGGAGAAAATGCACCTACATATAAATAAAGAGAAGGCCGATAGAAAAAAATATAAGCAAAAATACATTAACAATAAGGCAAGTCAGAAAAAACAGACCTAAAAATACAAACCGTTTCTAAGAAATATTTTACCCATCAAAGAATACATTTCACAAGAATCCTATAGCAGTGCAAGAGTTGTATGATTCTATGATATTTATGCACTATGGATATTGTGGCTCAACAAAACTAGTAGCACAGACTACTTTGTACACAGGTACACAAGGTATCATTGGGAGTTCACTTTTTAACTTAAACTTGGAGATAGTAAGATACGATAAATATCGGCGATGATCTATACTCAATTTTTTTAATGAGGCGCATTTGCACTGACTCGCCGCGGTGCCCTTTTAGCTCGGAAAAGAGACCTGCTATCTGATTGGTTAGAATAATCTTGTCCAACCAATCAGCGATCAGGAAACTTTTCCGAGCGATAAGGGCACCCCTGCGAGTCGGTGCAAATCTGCCTCACTAAAAAGAATTGACTATTGAGATAAATGTAACCTTGCAGCTAATCCAAATCACAACAAGATTAAGCAAATAACTATAAAAGAGCTTTAATAATTTCATTTACAACGCGAAACTCAGTAATTACAATCTGATATAAGAAGACAATAAATAACCTTAACCTATATTATTGAAGTTACTCGCGATTGATTTGTCTATATCCTAAAATCAACTAAATTTTATCACTCAGTGAGAGTGCAAATGTTTACTTTTTGTCTCAAAAGTCAGCAAAATCATACGTTGACGAATAAGAAGCAAACAAAGTAAATTCAATTAAAGTCGCCTCCGATATAAAAAGACCTACATTCATGACTAGAATTTACAAAAATCTCTGGGCACAGCTGAATGTGAAAACTGCCAAGACTAATTTACTGTTAATATCTCCATTGGTAATTCTTTAAAGTCTGTCAATCAAATTATAATCATAATAAACATATAAATATATAATGTTTATAAATATATCTATATATAGATACACACATTTATATAAATATATATATATATATATATATATATATATATATATATATATATATATATATATATATATATATATATATATGCATATATATATATATATATATATATATATATATATATATATGTATATATACACAAATACTGTATATATATATATATATATATATATATATATATATATATATATATATATATATATATATATATATATATAGATCTATATAGATCTATATATATATATATATATATATATATATATATATATATATATATATATATTTATATAAAATTTTCAATGTTCAAGTTACATATTCTAAGATATATCGTGATTTTGTTATTAAATACCAGCGGAAAACAGCTTGCATGGTACAAAATAGTTATAAAGAAATTAGGTAAAACCAGGATAAGCAAATTGTTTCTCGAATACACAAAACAAGAACAAAAGTAGCGATCATGTGAAAGGAAAAACAAAAGGAATAACAGTAGTTTTGAATAAAAGTTTTAATGGTGAACTTATCAAGTCTTACTGGGATTAATGCTTATTGAAATCTGAAACTAAATATCGGAGAGAGAATAGGAAAAAGACATTGATAATATAGCCGTCCACGCACCCCCCCCTCCCCCCCCCAAAAAAAAGGAGGAAATTTATTGGAGAGGAGACTTGAAAGTTATGGGAAGGAAAATATGTCAGAAGTCATTAAGCAGAAGTTATGGAATAAAAGAAGACCAGGAGATCAAATCTTAAGGATAAAAAAAAAAGAAAAAAAAAAGAAAAAAAAATCATGACTCCATACTGTACCTGAAAATCATCATGATTAATTGTGAAGTAATCATTTCATTCCTAACTTCACTCAACAGAGTTCCCAAATCACCATCTTCAGAGTATAATGAAGATACCAGAGAATAATTACCTACACAAGGAACTGGGTTACTTTCCTTTTTGTTTAAACATATATTTACAGAAACGTCGGCCTTTTCCTAGACGTATCCTACCCTGAAACCCATTTACATTCTATTGATTGAGATACTTGTTGAAGGTATAGAGCGTAGTCAGATTTTCTAAGTTTATAAGTTGTATAATTTTACTGTTCACCTTTGGACTTGAGCTATTCTTTGTCGTCGTCATTATCATCATCATCTCCTACGCTTATTGACGCAAAGGGCCTCGGTTAGATTTCGCCAGTCGCCTCTATCTGGAGCTTTTAAATCAATAGTTCTACACTCATCATCTCCTATTTCACGCTTCATAGTCCTCAGCCATGTAAGCCTGGATCTTCCAACCCTTCTAGTGCTTTGTGGGTGTTATTCTTTGTACATTTATCTTTTTTTTATCGATTTTTCTAGCTTTATGGTTCCTGGTTGCTGTGTTTCAATAATAGACCACATTTGGGAAAACCACTTTTAAACCAAGAAAAAGTAGTAAAAGGTTGGTCACTAAGACAGAAAAAACCACTAAAATATGAAACAGAATGAAGTAGAAAACAAAAATACAGGAAATTAGAAGAGCCAAAAGGAAGTTCATAAAGTCAGAGGAGACTACAACCTAAATGGCAAGACATCGCCATCAGACCCGTCCAGTTGGAAACGAGTATTTTCCCTAACGATCAGTTAGTTAGCCAGTATAGGGAGGTATTTACTGAACTCATTACCACTTCTTTTTGTAACTATGGCAAGAATTCGAAGGGAATTAAAGATATACGCAAATGAGGAAACGCATTAGATAGGATTAGAGTTTAGTTAATAATATGCCTGGAAGACCCAGGCCTACATGGCTGAGGACTATGAAGCGCGAAGTAGGAGATGATGAATGAAGAAGTATTCAATTTAAAGCTCAAGATAGAGACCACTGGCGAAATCTAACTTAGGCCGTTTGCGTCAATGGGCGTAGGAGGAGATGGTTCTACCTCGCCATAGAAGTAATTCAGCACGTTAAAGGAAGGCAAAATATCTTAATATCGGAAAAATAACATGGACATAAAGAAAATGCAAGAATTATAACCCATACTTACCACTAAAACAAAGATAAAATACACAATGATAATGATTTATCTCTTAATATATTAGAATTAGTAAAAGTTCGGTATCGTAAATCAAATTATGACAACAATCAATAACCCCCCTACCTTACTTTTTCACTAAATATATCTGACTTTTTTATATCATCAAATAAAGAAATAAAAAAAAAAGCGAGTCCTTTAAGTCTGAAGAATGGTGGTGACATTTCCACAGCGTAACTTGGCAGCGTTCCACCTGGGAGAATTAGGCGCAACTGCAAACGGAAATATTTGTTTTCAGATCAGATTGCACGAACGTCAGGCAATAACCTGGTATCCCAACGTAACAAAGTAGAGGGAGAGAGAGAGAGAAAGAGAGAGGGGGTCAATCAATTCCCCACATTCTTTCATTTCCGAGTAACTGATTGGTTCGGCCTAAAACCCAATTTGACCGAGCCTTCATCCCCTTGGCCTTTCTCCTACGATGAACGGAGAAAAATGAGCTGATTTTTATATGGAATCAACTAACACACGCCTGCTCTCTCTCTCTCTCTCTCTCTCTCTCTCTCTCTCTCTCTCTCTCTCTCTCTCTCTCTCTCTCTCTCTCTCTCCTCACACCATTTTTAGCAGAAGCAGCAGCTATTCAACCATCAAGACGATATAATATTTTAGGAATTT
>NC_090730.1:143256926-143264426 GCF_036898095.1 Palaemon carinicauda
GATATGTTCATAAAACAAGATATACTCTACTGCTTTGTAATTACCTATCATACGAATAAACATGGTAATAAAATCCCAAACCTAGTATTAGAACTATTTTGCACAACAAAAATTACCTGCACTTATATATTTAACAGACTATTTTGTTTTTGAAATTACAACACACTCCGAAACCTATGAAAAATGTAAAATGAATGTGCGTTAATTGATTAAAGAAACACAGATTGTCATACGAATAACGGATTACAAAAACCAACTGCACAAAATAACTTAAATGGAAAAAAAATGCATTCATTCATTGATATACAGAAGCGAAAACAAACTAAAATCCAATCTCTTCACCTGAATATACCACATAAAAAACATAATTCTAGAATTTGTTAACATGCATTGTTTCACAAGATAACAGACCCGTATAGTTCCAGGTAAAGCTGTACCCGTTTATATAAGCGGGAATGAATAGGCAGCTCAAGCATAAACAACACAAGCTTATGTCGCAGACCATTCCAATATGCTACACTTTGAAGGTTTAAAGGCCACTCACGAATGGCAGAGGTAAGGGACAGTGACATTGCCCTATCGAGCAGGACAATGCCCTACAGACTAACCATATATACATATGATCAGCTCCGAAGCCCCCTCTCCACCCAAGCCTGGACCAAGGAGGCCATGCAATGGCTGGTGACTCACCAGATAGACCTATAGGCTCTCCCAAAGCACCCATCCTTAGCTCACAAGAATGGTGAGGTTGCAGCGGCACAAGAAACTCACGAGTTTGAGCAGAACTCGAACCCCAGTCAGGCGTTCACCAGTCAGGGACGTTACCACATCGGTCACCACAATTCATTTTTCCTTGTAAGCTACTGTTCAATAATACTCGTCTTCCTAGTTCATATGTGTTAAAGAAACTTTCGGCTTGAAATTTTGAAACAATAATCTAGCATCAAAATGTTATCCAACAAGTAATTCCAGGATTCTCGTTAATCCTTAGACAATCCTATGAAAGCGAAGCACTACGTTATGAAGAAAATATTTATGCATATGCTTACTAGAATCAGCCGTGTTTACGAGGATATATTGCGTCTATTTATTCTGTATAACAAAACCAAATGGTTCAAATTCTCTAAAAAAAATAATTCATATAATCTGCAACTAACATAATTTATCTAACTTTCTTTTTATTGAAAAAGTGTACAGAATCTCGAGTATAATATCAGTGTCCTTACACACTGAAATGTATAACCGAATCCTCTTCAAAGATGATCTATTCACTGAAATGCATAACCGAATCCTCTTCGAAGATGATCTATTCACTGAAATGCATAACCGAATCCTCTTCAAAGATGATCTATACACTGAAATTCATTACAGAATCCTTTTCAAAGATGATCTATACACTGAAATTCATTACAGAATCCTTTTCAAAGATGATCTATACACTGAAATGTATAACTTAATCCTCTTCGAGGATGATCTATACACTGAAATGCATTACCGAGTCCTCTTCAACGATGATCTATACATTGAAATGTATAACGTAATCCTCTTCGAGGAAGATCTATACACTGAAATGAAATGCATAATCGAATCCTCTTCAAAGATGATCTATACACTGAAATGTATAACGTAATCCTCTTCAAGGATGATCTATACATTGAAATGTATGACCGAATCCCTTTCCAAGATGATCTATACACTGAAATGTATAACGTAATCCTCTTCAAAGATGATGTATACATTGAAATGTATGACCGAATCCCTTTCCAAGATGATCTATACACTGAAATGTATAACGTAATCCTCTTCAAAGATGATCTATACATTGAAATGTATGACCGAATCCCTTTCCAAGATGATCTATACACTGAAATGTATAACGTAATCCTCTTCAAGGACGATCTATACATTGAAATGTATGACCGAATCCCTTTCCAAGATGATCTATACATTGAAATGTATAACTGAATCCTTTTCAGAGAACTCCTACTGCAGAACGTGTAACAAATAATGAAAAATCACTGGACTGTGAGAGGGAGAATTTTTACTATGATGCCTTTATAGAAAAAGAAAGAAAAAAACGAAGCCGCGATACAGAGAAGACTAAACCACCGGGGATTTGCTAAGTAAGCTTTCAAGTGAGCGAACACCAACCTCTCTCCCAGAAATGATGACGATGGTTTCCGGTCCACGTGAAATTCTCTCAAAGCTGCTTTTCTTGGCTTAGTGGAAAGGTCCTTATCTAAAGAAACATCTCATCTATAAAAAGGGGATCTATATCGGGATATATCCTTCACTAGAAGCAATTCGTTTCAAGAATATTCCATTTAAAGTTGCGTGTTTTGGAAAAAAGGGTCTTCAACCCAGGGTCTCAAGAAAGGGAGCTCTTTGTTTAAAGATAAAATGTTATCTGACAAAGCTTTTTTTACGTCAAGATATTTTTTATTGGCAGAAGTTTCGGTAATGTAAAGTTCTAAAAGTTAAGGAGGTGGTCGAAAGATTTACGAAGAAATTCCTGAACTTGTTATACTCTCTAAATTTAAAGAAATGGATTTTCAGATTCCAGGGCAATAATTACTTCATTAATCCATCAATCCATCGATATAATCCTATTTTCACCTTGTAATTTACTAACTTGAATCTATTTAAATAGAACAGTCTTTATATTTTATCCTTATCACACATACATACATAGACCCACACACCTACTTTAATATATACTAAATTAATGCTTACTTTGTAGTATAATTACTTTTAAAATATTAAGACACAAAAAAATAGAGATAATACTGTTCACGTCTTTAAAACTTGAAAACTACTTTTACGGAAGTTTGTGCTTATGGATTTATGGATAGCCTCTCCTATGCTACCCTATTTTTGACAAGAGCTTTCCGGTCCAATATCCAATTATCATTGGCTTTTCTCGTTGTCGAAATCTCCTTCACTTATTTCTTTATTCTCTAGTCAAAAAAAAAAAAAAAAAAAAAAAACACAACTCCAGAAATATGCATATATTCACAGCTAAATAAGCCTTCATAAATTCCAACTAAACATTATTTACCAGAAATATATCTCCTTGTCGTTGATCTAACAATTGTATTATCAAATAAATCCTCATAAAACAAGGTTTAACTCAAGATACCATGGATGACCTAAAAAAAAGAAGAAAAAAAAAAAAAGAGCTCAATAATTGATGTGATTGTATGTAAAACCACAGTACTCAACATGTCTTTAAAGGTAAGCTATATACATTTTAACAGGATCATCTTTTATCATATCATTTTTTTTTTTTTGGCAACGTAAACAAATACTTCTCCCAGCGTTTCTCTACTTTGAATAAATTTTGGACCTCATAATATTATTAAAGGGTTTAAGGTTTAAAGGCCACTCATGAATGCCAGAGGTAAGGGATAGTGACATTGTCCTAGCAAGCATGGCAATGCCCAAGAGACTGACCATATATACATATGATAAGCGTCCAAGCCTCTTCTCCACCCAAGCTATGACCAGGGAGGGCAAGGCAAAGGCTGCTAATGACCCAACAGGTACACCTATAGGCTCCCCTAAAGCCCCCACCCTTACCCCACAAAGAACTAACGAGTTTTGAGAGGGACTCGAACCCCAGTCTAGCGATCACGAATCAGGGACGTTACTACTTAAGTCACTGTGACGACAATAATCACCCTTTCTGATCAAAACAAAAGTTAAATTTTTCTAAGAAATCTTTTAATTGTTAATATTTTTACATTTCCGAATTACCTCTTTCTCCAGGTTGTATTCTACCTTTCTGATACCACAAATATTCTCAGTGCAAGTTTTCTTTAACCTGAGATCAGAGCTCCTGTAATGAAGTTGAGGGAATAATTTATATGTATTTTTGGAACGTCCGGGCATAGGAGGAAAAGAATGATAAAAAAGTTATCGTGTACACAAGGGAGCATCCTCAAATGAGTGCATGATGCGCTTTTCCCCTCCGGAGAATCCGAAAACAGCGTTTTGTAACAGAGGCGATTCTCCCTGCTTTTCACGACGGAGAGAACGTCACCACAACAGAAACGGGCGTCGCTAGTTTGGGGGTTGGAGGGGTGTGTGGGAGGACGGTGGTTTCCTTCTGAATGGGGAGGGGGGGGGGAGCCTCCAGTGTGCCGCAATCCTGCTTCCCATTGTTCATAATCACAGTCACAGAAACCGCGCCAAAAGCACAGAACCTTTTCAAGCCAAGCGTCCATCCACGCGTTCCTGAGCAGATCCAGGCAATGGGATTGGCGGATGAGGGAGAAGCGAGGCAAAATAACTCCTTTTTAAGGAAATAAATGTCTATTGTCGAATACTCTGAGAGTGGATTGAACGAATGTTGGCGGCTCTTGAAAGAGGTTGTTTGTTACATACACAGTTCATTCAGCTTATGGTTTGGAAGAACCTCAGAAGTTGCCCTTGTTATTTGCAAAATATACATTACCCAAACCTTTGATTTATCCGTCTTGCATTCAAACATACATAAAATACAGAATGTTCCCTATTTCAACTTAATTAACATTACGTTGCCATCATTATTAAGAATTAGCAAAAACCTTATATTATCGTAAAAGACGCAGGAGAGCAGACTTTCTTTGAATGACAGGAAAAAGGAAATGAAAAGGAAATTCAAATACCATACAAAAAGCATTTTTCGTGTAAATTTAAACATAAAGGAAACTGAATTCCAGGTATAGAAACTTGTTACACAATTACCATGGATCATGAAGTACCTCGTCGAGTCCTTGAGATAGCTAAAGAGTTAACAAATAACAAAACATGAATGTCTTACTCTCAAGTAATAAAAGGGAGAAGACATGTTTTCCCAATTTCATGACGAATCCGTTTTGTAGGTTTTATTAAAAAATATAGTTAAAAAAAATTAGTTAATGTTGTTGTGACATTGCTTTATTTATATGATAGAACAAGATCCTATGAAATTATTTTTCACACCGAAAGACTGATTTCCGCACATTACTTTAGTTATTCAGCTATGGTTTTTAATTCCTGACAAAGTCAATGAATAAATAGACAGACAAACATGTTGAAAAAATCAATTCCTATTTGGTCTCATTTACTCAAATGCAGTGTGGTGTAGTAGGAGCCGGAAGTCAGGCTTATCTTCCTCTTACTGTCTTTGGACATGCAATGAGTGGATGCAAAGTAGGCTAGCAGAATATACTGCATAATAAGGGAATTTGCGTTCAATGTCCCCTTACAATGCTTTCTGCCAAAATCTTTTTGATAAAGCAATATCAACATTATTTATCCGTCTACAGCATGAATAACGAGATAACATTTACTTTAAATTGTTCCTGAAACATTTGGATGACTTTCCTCTTGTATCATAAATCAAATGTGCTATAATTCCCGAGGATCATATATGTTTAAAATCTTTCATTAATATATACTTGGCAGAAAAATGTTTGATACCATCCAGAAAATCTAATATAATCTGCTTAAATAAAAGGCTTTTCATTGTATGTGATATTAGATTCTTTTGCTTCAGGAAGTTCACTTATAAAGATTTTCCTAGACATCATGTTCAAAGGTTTCCAGTAGTCCCTACTTTTAATACTCAAAATAAAACTTCGACTAAGCAAAGAGATAAACAATAAAACAAATATACGGTAGCATCTAAACTGCATTGTCCTCGTAAATTTTTCCATTGATTGACAATGACATTCAGAGCTAAAACAAATACACCATTACAGTTCCTGCAATACACACAATTTAATACTGTCTTGATAAATCACAGTATATCACTCCCAAACCGGAATGAAATCACCGAGGACGGAAACGAAATTACGTTGTCGAGATTCATTTCTTTTTCAGCATCAGGCCATTCATTTTTAAATTCCCCGGACAACGCTGGCAGTAAAGCACCTCTTGAACCCCATCCCTTCATACGAAACACCAGGATTTCGAATCGGCGTAGCACAGTTTCGTGAAATCCCTTCCCAAATATAATTTCAAATTGAATCTGTTTAGAGGCATCATGCTCTCGCTGGAGCTTTCAACAGAAGAGGTTCTTATCCCTCGTATCTGAATGATAAAATAAGTTTTTCTTTCTCTCAACTTCTGTAAACACAAGTAATGATGAGAACATATAACTAGATTACCACTCATAAAATAATCGGATACTGATTTACCATTTGTCTAAGTTCGAATTAGACATGGCATTATGACGAGTGTCTTCCATATGAATTAAGCATGACTGCATCGGGTCGTACCTAAGGAAAAAAAAAAGGTATTGTCTGAACTATTTCAGATCAAGCAATGTAAGATTGCAAAATGTTTCCCTATCGATTAGGAAGTTTCTCTAAAAAATGAGAGAGAGAGAGAGAGAGAGAGAGAGAGAGAGAGAGAGAGAGAGAGAGAGAGAGAGAGAGAGAGAGAGAGAGAGAGCCCAAAATAAGAAACTCTAAAAAGGGGAGCATTTAACACAGTGGTCGACAGTACGACATTAGACTTTAGAAACTAAGAAACAACACTTGAAAAGGGCATTACAGCTTATGCAAATCCAATCTTATTATGGGTTCCTTCAAAATTCCATAGGCAGAGACTTCTGACTCGAATGTATTCGTAAAACCTAACATAACCAAATACTTGACTTACTATTTCAGTACTGAAAGTAATAGTATCAAAACAGCCATTATCATAACTATGTACATTGCTACTAATAGTAACAGAACTAAGTGGGTATCCATGGAATATCACTGGAATTAAAGCAAAGCTAACTCAGATAACATTGACAGGAACTAAAGTTCCAGTTCGAACGTTTCACAACACCATGGAAACTAATTTTACATGGACTCACAAAAATCATGCAAGATGAAAAAAGAAATTGCAACAATAAAAGGTTTTAGTTGCTTCAAGTAAAGAAGTTACAGTTTATAACAGATAAGATGATACAATATTTACATGGTGATATAGTCACTTCACCCAAACGTACTAAAAATAGATATTTGAATCAAAACGTTATCAGTTATCTTCCAAATCCATCCATCTACTCTTTCTCTGAATTGACGATATATGTAGAAACAAATTATTACGGCCTTGTTTAAACATAAATACATCCATCCATGTATGTATGACATGAATATTTACACTTTCAAATGAAAAACTACAAATAATTCCTTATATCGTATTCAATACTTATGGACATGACATTTTGCCTAACTCACACTAGAGAACCATTTAAACTTGATTGATTTTACTGCATCAGCAGAGCCAGTGTCAGAGTCAGCAGAGGGTTGAAGTAACGCTGAGTCTGGCGGGTTAGTAAGGGGACAAACGATTGTGACTTACATTAACTTCAAAGGGACAAATTATTGGCGTCACAAACATTAAATTTCATTAGTCAGGTTACGGGTTCTGCTACACATGGACAAGGCAAATTTGAGGATGGATGCAAGGAATAATCCTTCTGGGAATCAACGAACGTTCACAAGAACTGAACCTTTACAATAATAACACATAAAGGTC
>NC_090730.1:143269426-143279426 GCF_036898095.1 Palaemon carinicauda
TTGTTATTACCATTATTTTTATTACCCCAAAAAAAACATACTTTCGTTCCATGATTGCGTTATCGGGATGTTTTCAAAGAGATGGATAGGATAGCATCTCCCATGCTAAACTGGGCCCGGGAATAAATACCTCAATTACACGGAAGTAAAAGTTAAAAGACGTTGGGCACCAAAGATAAAAATAGTAGATGGGATAAAGGTAATGTAAAAGGATATAAAGTAAGTGCAGCTAAGGGCAGAAAAAACGTAAACACCACTAAATATTCTTTCAATGCACAACGTGAGGTGCAAGGATTTAAGCCTGGCGTAGAATATAGGATAATTTTCAATAACAAACAAATAAATGTATAAATAATTAATCAATAGTTTCTTTTGTTCCGGACAACGTATTGCGCAGGTGATAGTTATTGAACTATGGTGGATTAAACACTCCAGGAAAGAGCAATAGCGAGGCAGCCCCACCAAAATAAACGAGGAGAACCGGAGAATTAATGCCACATAAAATGGTATCTTCTAAGGGAAAGGTGTACACATTAGTTTAAAATTATATATATATATATAATATATATATATATTATGTAGTATATATATATATATTATGTATATATATACATATATACAGTATATAATTTCATAAATATGCAAATATAAGTATGTGTATTTATATTTCATAATAAATATATATATATATAAAAATATATCTATACAGTACATATATCTAAAATACACACACACATATACATATCCATATACATATATATATATATATATATATATACATATATATTACAGATGCAATCTTCTTTAGCACGAAGATACCTTAATATGCGGTAGTGTACATAAGGAAAATTGAAATATGTGTATATGTAGAAATGCTCTACAGTTTCGTAAAGTGGCGGACGAAACTGTAGAGCATTTCTACATATACAGTACACATCTTTTAATTTTCCTTATGTAGACTGCTGCATATATATATATATATATATATATAATATATATATATATATATATATTGCATGCATAATGCATATATAAAGAATATTATATATTATTATATATATATATATATATATATAGAGAGAGAGAGAGAGAGAGAGAGAGAGAGAGAGAGAGAGCTATAGGGTTTGTCTTCAAAAGAGGTGGTTACACAGGATCTTGGTGAGCTAACTAGGTTAAAGATTTCTTAATCTCTTCCAATCTCAAGTTATCCTTCTGTAAGAAAGCGAAGAATCATTATGTATATTTTTGAAGGTCCTTCAGACCACCTCTTTTTTTATGAGCCGGATATATTGATTTTATTCCTCTTGGTGTTTTCAATTTTTTTTTCTAACGGATAATGCGATATGTCTACTCTTGCATGTCTTGTAGTTTTTTTTATCTCTCTACGTTCTGGACCGAGTACTTTCTATTTTTCAATATTCGTATAGTTTATATAGGAGACTTTTAATTTTAATGTTAATCTTTTTAAAATATTTTATTTTTCCTTAAGGTTTCCTCCCTCACTGGGCTACTTTCTGTTGGAGCCCCTGGGCTTATAGCATCCTGCTTTTCCAAATTGGGTTGTAGCCTAGCAAGTAATAATAATAATAATAATAACATTCATTTAAATGTGTGTTTCTGTGGCTTGCCCCCTTTATTTTGTCCATAAATGGATTATAGTCATAAGAATATCAAGAATGTATAAGTATGTATGTGGTGGTGTCCAGTAACGGGTAGATAGCTAGACCAAAAGCATTATGGTACACGAATTGACTTCGGAAACACAACAAATGGACTCCATTTGCCCATCTTAGGGCTCCCCTCGCAAGATTTATCCCATCCGGCAGCCATTCATCACTTGTATTCTCTTTAAGACTAATATGGAACTCTAAGAGCAACCAAAACCTTGACGATAGGGAAGAAAAACTTCACTCATGGCATCCTTTCCATCAGCAAGAACTTGAAAGTTATGGAAAAAGTTGATCGATTTATCGTAAAATTGATTTTGAATTTGATCATATTAAGAGGATTTTGATGCTAAAATTTAACTATCAGTTTTCCATGGAGATCTCTAGGCAGCTAAAAACTAGTAAATAAAACATTCAAATAATGACACAACAACAAGCCTTGAAAAAGAACTAGGTTTCTATCATTTCTTGAAGGACATTTCACAGATCGAGACGATAATTTCCATAATTGAAATCAATTCGTCTTTGATAATGACATGAAAATTATAGCAGAGGCCTTTAATTTTCACTTTATAAATTACAGCGCCACCTCGCCGTATTTCTTTTGAGATTGAATAAGGAGGAGGTCCGCGTCTCGCTGCATTAAATGGCATTCGTGCTCAAATTGCACCGGCGCGGTGCAAGAGCAGAGGAATCGACAAAGAACTCCGACTCGCATATTCTCTCACAGATAGTCTGGAATAATAAAGCAGTAAATAAGACTTGAGAGAGAAAATTTCCTTTTCTTTCGCTACAAAACTGTCGGCCGTCTTTTTTTTTTTTCTTTTCTTTTGGAGATACGACTGACCCCTTCTTTTGGCTCTTGTACAAGGTTAAGACTTACACGTACTCCCCTTTTTTATAGAGAGAGAGAGAGAGAGAGAGAGAGAGAGAGAGAGAGAGAGAGAGAGAGCTCTCAGAACTAAACATTCGACTATATCTCTCTTTTAATAAGATTTCATCGGTCTTCTTATTGAAACATTAACTGATAGTTAGTTAAATGAGAGAGAGAGAGAGAGAGAGAGAGAGAGAGAGAGAGAGAGAGGCTCTCAGAGCTAAACATTCGATTATATTAAATCATTTCTGATTAGATTTCATCTCTCTTCTTAGTGAAACAATAACTGATAGATAGTTAGAGAGAGAGAGAGAGAGAGAGAGAGAGAGAGAGAGAGGCTCTCAGAGCAAAACATTCGATTATATCTCTTTCTTTTGATAAGATTTCATCTGTCTTCTTATTGAAACATTAACTGATAGATAGTTAAATGAGAGAGAGAGAGAGAGAGAGAGAGAGAGAGAGAGAGAGGGTTCAGACTCAGTGAAAGGAAATTTAAGGACGGGAGGAAGTCTTGGTCGGGTGCCAGAGTCTGGCTGTAGAGTATGAGTAAGGGTACCGTAGAGAGAGAGAGAGAGAGAGAGAGAGGGGGGGGGGGCAAACCCCCTTGAAGGGACATTTCTCATGTTCACTCACAGTATTGTGGTGTTCTAATGTTCTCCTCTCACTCAGCCCTTCCAGAGGCTAATAGAAAAGAGCAATGCTTTTTAACCTATAATGGTTTTTATCTATTAATCGAAATGATTATATTAGTACGATATTTCGTTACTAACCTTTATTGTAAGTAATTAAGTTTCTTAAAGTACTACAGTATATTTAGTATATTGGCGCATTTGACTATCACATGAGACAGTATAAAGAAATGCCATTATTCGTTCCTCGACATAGGTTTAGATATTCATCGACTTCTCTATTGTCCTATAGAAAGGATGCCAATACCATAGTTTGATATGCCATATTTTAAGATGTATAAAGACATTCCTGATACTATGTGTATTGTCGAATTCATAGTTCATACTGAACTCACAAAATTTTCTTTGATAGAGGGTAAAGGATTATAAAATAGAGTATTAGAAAATAAATAGAATGTTGATAAGAATTTGGTGGATGTTACTTTGACTTAGAAGAACAAGGATGTTATAAAACTGGAAAAGTTGAAATTCCACTTCTGATATTATTACGGCCGACAATTCTAGTAGAAGTTTTGTTGAGAATTTGTGACCAAATTCTTTTCCTAATTTATGACTAAAGTAATTTTCTTATCATAATTTATGACAATATGCGTTTCTTAACATAAATTGTGACCACATACATTATCAAACAGATTTTCTTCCTAATTTATAACAACATATGTTTTCTGATATAATTTGTAATACCATGATTTTCTTATAATGACCCGAGAGCGGGATTTTCATAGTAATTAATTATTAGTGACAATATTATCCCTTAATATAAATTTAATCTGTTGTAACAATTGTTTCTAATATAATTTTTAATAAAATTATTTTCCTAAATCATTTGTGATCACATTCTCTCCCTAATACAACTGATAACATTATGCTTATCCTGCATTATGTTACAGCATGCAATGTGATGAGACCACATCACTAAAACCTTCTTCGCCAATGTACATGTGATTATATAATGAAACATATTTGGATTTAAGTACTGTTTGCCTACCACGTAGATTCCAGGATTTCATTTTCACAAGAAAAATCATCTAGATTTTAATGTATCGTGAATATGAGTTACACTTATGCCAAAACACATATATGACACACACTTTATATATATATATATATATATATATATATATATATATATATATATACATATATACATATATACATAATATACATATATACATACACACACACACACACACATATATATATATATATATATATATATATATATATATAGCCAAGACCCTAAAGGAAAAGTCAAAATGCTATAAGCCCAAGGACTGAAACACAGAAAGCAGCACAACGCAGAAAATACAAAAGAAACGAATAAACAATAAATAAGAATAAAGGAAATTATAAGATATATTAAGATTAGTAAAAATGCTAAATAGATAAGTCATAAATAAGCTATAAAACGAGACATGAATTAAACAATTCATTAGAAAAGCAGATGCAACAAGTTTGAACTTCTGAAGTCCCACCCATTCGAAGACCTGATTAGAAAGATCATCCCCTAATCTGGTTACAGATGGATTGAAACTTCTAAAATATAGTGTAGTATTAAGGCTTATAATGGAGAAAGCAAGACTTAGAATCAACTGCATACCCAGTACTAAATAAAGATGGGAATTCAAATTAGTCAGAATTATATATATAAAAAAACTTATTTATTTAGGGAGATACAATAACAATCATATACCATCTACAAAGAGAAATATATAAAATTAGAAAATTATTACCTAGGAAACTAAAACAATTAAGAACTTGGGGACACTAAGCTCTTAAACCCGGTGATTTGCCAACAGGCAGTATTTGCCTCAGTTACCTGTTAAGTATATTCAGTCGAACTCAACTGTTTAGCTTTGCAAATAAATTAAAAAAAATCTCCGTTATGACTGAATTATTAGGGTTTAGTTTTTCATCCTTCCTTCTCTATTTCAAAACATTACGCTTCATCATTCTTTAGCAGACCTCTTAAGATGCTACGTTCCGTAATGACGTCTACATGAAAGTACAGTATATGAAAAAAAAAATAACTATGACTTTCCCCAGTAATAAATTTAGCTATTACGCTGGTAATAGCACACAAGCATATCCCTTATATATTAAAGAGCAAGTATCTGGTTATACAGTATATATATATATATATATTATTATTATTATTATTACTATCCAAGCTACAACCCTAGTTGGAAAAGCAAGATGCTATAAGCCCAGGGGCTCCAACAGGGAAAAATAGCCCAGTGAGGAAAGGAAATAAGGAAATAAATAAATGAAGAGAACAAATTAACAATAAATCATTCTAAAATAAGAAACAACGTCAAAACAGACATGTCATATAATAAACTATCAACAACATCAAAAACAAATATGTCATAAATAAACTATAAAAAGACTATGTCCGCCTGGTCAACAAAAAAGCATTTGCTCCAACTTTGAACTTTTGAAGTTCTACTGATTCAACCACCCGATTAGGAAGATCATTCCACAACTTTGTCACAGCTGGAATAAAACTTCTAGAGTACTGCGTAGTATTGAGCCTCGTGATGGAGAAGGCCTGGCTATTAGAATTAACTGCCTGCCTAGTATTACGAACAGGATAGAATTGTCCAGGGAGATCTGAACGTAAAGGATGGTCAGAGTTGTGAAAAATCTTATGCAACATGCATAATGAACTAATTGAACGACGGTGCCAGAGATTAATATCTAGATCAGGAATAAGAAATTTAATAGACCGTAAGTTTCTGTCCAACAAATTAAGATGAGAATCAGCAGCTGAAGACCAGACAGGAGAACAATACTCAAAACAAGGTAGAATGAAAGAATTAAAACACTTCTTCAGAATAGATTGATCACCGAAAATCTTGAAAGACTTTCACAATAAGCCTATTTTTTGTGAAATTGAAGAAGACACAGACCTTATATGTTTCTCAAAAGTAAATTTACTGTCGAGAATCACACCTAAAATTTTGAAAGAGTCATACATATTTAAAGAAACATTATCAATACTGAGATCCGGATGTTGAGGAACCACCGTCCTTGACCTACTTACAATCATACTTTGAGTTTTGTTAGGATTCAACTTCATACCCCATAATTTGCACCATGCACTAATTCTAGCTAAATCTCTATTAAGGGATTCACCAACCCTAGATCTACATTCAGGGGATGGAATTGATGCAAAGAGAGTAGCATCATCTGCATATGCAACAAGCTTGTTTTCTAGGCCAAACCACATGTCATGTGTATATAGTATAAAAAGTAATGGGCCAAGAACACTACCCTGTGGAACACCGGATATCACATTCCTATAATCACTATGGTGCCCATCAACAACAACTCTTTGAGATCTATTACTCAACTCAACTCTTCCCGTCCCTTAGGGAAGGGGGGAGTGAATAGTCATAGCCCGGTGAGAGGAGGTGAGTGTGTGAATGTATATCTAAATACTTAACTGTCATATCTGACGGGGCGCGTACACTAGACCATACATAAACACACACACACTTGATACTCATGACGCATAACTTTAGGGTGCATCCCTCGACACCATAGTAATTAATGCAAATTGCATTTTACTTTCGTACACAAATAATTAAGAGAAGGGCTGATCCGCTTTGGTAATGAGTCAAATATCAGACAGGATTCTATTTTTCACAGTATAATTCCGTTGTCATATTCGAGGGGTGAATTTAATATCCACGCATGATTAGGAACGAGAGATATTAACACTGCTGCTGTTGATTAATCTCGTTGCGTTCTCTTGCTTTAATGTTCCCATATAAATCACTCAAAATGGCTCCATACACAGAAGCAAACACGAATTTAAAAAAAAAAAAAAAAATGTTAGGATATACACAAAAAATACAAAAACTGAATTAAGAGGACGCAATTTTTTTTTAATACGAGGATAAATATATTCAAAAGTCAATGGTTAAGGTAGAAACATATTAATAAGAGTAAGAGCTCAGGTTTACAAAGATGTAAGCAAACTTATATATTCATTCATTCATTTATACACACACACACACACATATATATGTATATATATATATATATATATATATATGTATATATATATATATATATATATACACATACATACAGTGTATATATATATATATATATATATATATATATATATATATATATATATATATATATATATATATATATATATATATATAAAGTAGTACATTTCATTACATTTTGTCAGATTGCAAGACAGGCCTATAATCAAATATTTAAGGCATCCTAGGCAGTTACCATTAACACTCCCAACAATTAGTGACATTCCTATAGTCGGTGCTAAGCTGGCAGAGAGTATTACTATATCACAGATTAATTATCTAATCTCAATCGAACATAAAATTCTTTGACCAGAACGATGAAATCATTCTGAAAGTTCAGCATTGGAAGCATCAGACAGACTACCCACAATTACTTCCATAACGAATAAGATCAAAATTACCATTATCAGTTTTTATCATTTTCACAACATAGTGTCTCACAGCAACCACAGAATACTGTAATTTGTAAGTTATCCTTTCCTGGTTCGTTGATAAGACAATTAACGATAGACTTTGATCCAATCTAATAAAAACAATAACGAACAGAGATGCAAGGTCTTCACTTCAATTTATTGAAATTTAATCTTTAAGTTGTGCCAATTTAATACTTATAGATGTCTTAATTTCAATGACAAAAGCATAATTCCACATTTCTACTATTTGTAAGGGCATATAATGTGGTTTATGAAAATGAATAATAATTTGGAATTGATGTAAATGAGAAATTTGTAAGAGTAAAACACGTTAAGAAAAATTTGAAAAATTTCATCAGTGAGAAAGTAATTTGTGAATGGATGTTGCTATCTTGGAAGATGATATTTCATACTGACATTGAGCTAGTGCTAGGATGAAAAAAATAAATATTTTGACCAAGCGCTTTCATGTTGCTTTATGTCTTCTGACCTAAAAGACATGACAATACGAGGGCTTCGTAAAATTGTCGTTTTTTTTTTTTTTTTTTTTTTTTTTTTATCCGTTCCCTTTCGTAATGTCAACAGTATACATCGAATGTTTCTCCAGTTGACAGTCAAAATAAATAGTGTATATGCAGTATATGTATGTATATATACAGGGTGTCCCAAAAGCATGTATACACCCTTTGGATTGTTACAACTTGTTCAATTTATTGATATTAACGTGGAAAACAGATTCACAGGAGAGAAACAATGCACATTTAAAGATTCTGAGAGTTCACAGTGAAAAAGTAAGGATACGTGGGGCAATTTGTGAAGAAGAAAAAAAAAGAAAAAAAAGAGAGATCAGCTCACATAAAGTGTTCAAACTGGTTACCGTTCTGCTCAAATTAGATATTCTAAGTTAAAGAGTATATACATTATTTTGGGACACACTGTATGTATATATATATATATATATATATATATATATATATATATATATATATATATATATGTATATATATATACATATATATATATATATATATATGTATATATATACATATATCTATATATACATGTATTTATATTTATATATATGTATCTATATATACATATATTTATATATATACATATACTTATATATATATATATATATATATATATATATATATATATATATATATATTTATATATATATACACTGTGTCTATATCATGAATAACAAGGCCTTCTTTCTCTCAATGTATTTTCGGTTTTAAAAAAGTGAGTGAGAAATCACAAATAAACTTTTAGAAACCGTCTTCTAAAGAGATATACCTATTGTGCTTTTGTTCATAACGTACCAAGCTTTCTAAACACGATTGTAATCTGTGAAAAAATATTTATTTTGGTTCTGTAGATATTTCATAACCCATCTTATTTTCAAGAAAACCCTGAAATTATAAGGATTAAAATTCAACAATATGCAATGGACTAAGTGTTGTATTTTTTCCGCTTGACGGCATTCACCGTATATCTTTGAACACAACAATAACAAATATCAGCATCTATGAGAAATTTATAACAAGTAAAACTAGAGGGGGACTCAGTAGAGCGCAGACCTCCAAGGCGGCAGCTTATTTCTCGACCTTGACCTTGACTTTTAACCTTTACGTGTATTAATTGGCGTGGATTTTCATACATACAAATATGAACGAAGTTTGAAGTTTCTGTGACAACGATGTCCAAACTTATGGCTGATTACGTGAATTGGACGTTTTCCTTGCCAGTAAACTTGATCTTTGACCTTGACCTTCCAAAATTTAATCACTTTCAGCTTTTTACATAACAGTGAATCCTTACAAGTATCATTACTCTACGGTTAAAACTGTGGCCAGGAAGCTGTTCATAAACAAAACACACACATACAATCCCAAAAACAGGGGCGAAAACATAACCTCCTTCAAACTTCGTTGGTGAAGGTAATAAATTCATTGTTTTGCAAGAATTAATGTTCGGACTCTGAAATGGCCACAATATTCCAGTATGTGTGCAGGCGAATGTTAAGCCCTCTAGTGAATACTGAATCTGAATGTCAAGTAAAGTCTTCCACAAATGTTAAGTGAATGGTGTCAAATATTTGCTTCAAATGTCTTTTTCAATGCCGACACTCAAGGGGGAAAGTCGCCTACGTAGCATTTTTTTTTATATACTGATGATACAACTTACTTATACACGTATACATACATGCTAAAATACAGAAATTTCTAAGACATTCATTCTGCGCACAAAACACACACACACACACACACAATATATATATATATAT
>NC_090730.1:143281926-143289426 GCF_036898095.1 Palaemon carinicauda
TGCCCTATCAAGAAGGACAATGCCCTTGAGACTGACCATATATTCATGTGATCAGCGCCCATACCACATCTCCGGCACGGCAATGGTTGCTAATGACTCAGCAGATAGATTTATAGGCTCCCCCAAAAGAAACCCATTCTTAGCTCACAAGGATGGTGAGGTTGGAGCGACCAAAGGAACTAACGAGTTTGAGAAGGACTCAAACCCCAGTCGGACGTTCAGCAGTTATGGGCGTTACTACATCAGCCACCACAACTATGTAAAGAGTTCATCGCAAAAGCTTTTTCTCTCTTTTACTTTGTGCTTCACATTTAACAACCCGATTTCACCCCCATAAAGAGGAGTTGGATCAACAGTCCTTATACATGCCCACCGTGACATAATTTTTCTCTATATATTAATGTTCAATAAAACAAATTATTTTCCATCTAGTTGCTATTTACCTTCTCCCTTTACTTTAGTGAATGATTTTTTTACTCTCACGATATGTTCACCTACTTCCTCCTTATATGTTTCTCTAATTTATCTTTTTTATCCAATAAAATTTGTTGCGTCACGTTTAAATCTAGTCTTACATTTTCCTCAAGATTTTATAACAATCTTGACCTTAGCTTTAAAGAAACACTACTCTACTACACTTTACATCCCCCAGTTTTCCCTTCCATCTACTAATCACTCTCAATTAATCTAGCGTAGTTTCTTCCTTAATATTCTCTCTTTCTCAAGTACATTCAACAATATTCTCCTTTGAATTCTTTTCAAGTAATCAAGCTTCCTTCCATACACATTATCATCTACGCACGCGAATCCATCCATTTCTCTGTCACCTACTTTTGCATTCAAATCTTCAAACCCAGCCAGGCACAGACACTACTCTCTCAAATTTATTCTATTCCATTGTTATTCAAATCCACTATAATAATGTAACAACATTCGTGATTTCCATTCATTCAAATATAAAGCTACAAGTACCATTTAATATTGGTATGGGTTGATTTCGATTTAAATAACCAAATCAGAATTTGAAAGAAATATGTATTGCAGAATCCAAATCAATTATCTTTCTTGATGTCCCTATGGTCAAGTCAGACTCCCCGTCAGGGCAACACTACTTATAAAAAAAAAAAAAAAAAGCCTGCCCTCTAAGTCTGTGATCCCGAGGCTGAGTGAATTCGATATCAAAAGGTATTTGTGACGAGATTTTAGTGTATAAAAATCACTAGTGCTATAAGTAAATTCTATATATATATATATATATATATATATATATATATATATATATATATATATATATATATACACACACACACACACACACACACACATATATATATATATATATATATATATATATATATATATACATATACATATAAATATATATATATATATATATATATATATATATATACACACACACACATATATATATATATATACACACATATATATACACATATATATACATATATATATATACATATACATATATATACATATATATATATATATATATATATACATATATATAAATATATATGTATATATATATACATATATATAGGCTATCTTCCTGGAGCAGTGTTTTCATATTTGGAAATCTTTGGTTATCTTAATATGAAAAGGCAAGTCGCCTCTTGGCCTGATTCGCCATTGCTCACCGACCAGATCATATTTTTCTCTAAAACAAAGCAGAATAGTTGAACATTTTGTATAGCTATTCATATAATCTATTCAATGTTCGATGAAGCTCGAATTTAGTATGTCCTCTTTACGTTGCCTCATTACAACAATAGCCGCAGTTTTCCTCAATTGCTCCCAAGTGTGGTTCAGGCAGCAAACTTTCTTTTCTGGCTGTCATTTGTCCTAATTCAAATAAACCCCGTCTTCTCCGGAATTGGGCCTAACACCTTTCACTTAGGTGCATTTACGAGGGTATAAACAAATAATAAAAGTGAGTAACCCGAATATACACACATTTAAACTGACAATCTTGAAACATTGTGTGGGGAATGAATTGAAAAAAAAAAAAAAACTACCCACTAAACAAAATAAATAATGCATCAAGTATACACACGAGAAAATCTTTAGGGCATTGGGAATGGATTCCTAAAATTACATCATTTGGCTGACTTCATCAATGTTCCATTCACATTAAATAGTGAAGAATCTTTCATCTTTTTTTTTTTTTTTTTTGTGGAAGACGGAGGGGAGATGATGATAATGATGCAATCATAATTATGTATAACATGTAATCTTTACCAACATGATTAAAAGGGATTAATTTGATGATCATATATGCATACCAAAAAATAAGCTAATGAGCATTAGTTGTTTTCGTCAAGGACTAATCAAACGATTAAGGGTTCTCGTAATGGTATGCAAATGTCTGTTTAACAAAATGTCACCTTAAAACCAAACAATTACTGATGAAGTTTTTGTGACGTTCACTGTTTGTATACTTTGAACATCAGTTAAACCTGAACAAGAAAGGACTGTAAAATCCACCCACGCCCTCCCCGTTACATGCAATTAAATGGAATTACTAAAAGACACCTTGACATTTAGTCATGCCATTAATGGGACAAATTTTCTTAACTAGATTTACACAGAGAGAGAGAGAGAGAGAGAGAGAGAGAGAGAGAGAGAGAGAGAGAGAGAGAGAGAGAGAGAGAGAGAGAGAGAATCATCATCTGCTCATTTAAATTCGAGGTAATGAACATTCTCTTTTATTTCAATTATCTGTCTATAACATTTTTTTACCCGTTCTTCGCCTAAGAAACACGCCTCCCCCTCCCCCCATCCCTGACACCAATAGCTTCTCTCTAATTATCGCTCAAATTGAACTAATCAGAGACGATGCTTCATATGGTGCGTCTGCTGCATTCGTGAGTTATGTCATAGAAAACTTAAAAATAAAAGAGAAATGACGTTTCAAGTTCTGTCCTCGAGACAAAACGAAAATATAAAAAATCTACTTTTTATCAAGACGCTTTTTAAGGTTCATTTAGAGCATTGAAGAACGTATGCCCGACGAGATCGTTAAACCTTCATCAAATTAAGAGAGGTCCCATTCTTGAAGAGTTAAACATTAATCACTGCATTACGTAGTCTTTTTTTTTCAGCACTCGCATACATTTTTCATTACGTAGTCTTTCTGTCAGCACTCGTATACCTTTTTCATTACGTATCTTTCTGTCAGCACTCGTATGCATTTTTCATTACGTAGATTTTCTGTCAGCACTCTTATACATTTTTCATTACGTAGTCTTTCTGTCAGCACTCGTATACATTTTTCATTGCGTGGTCTTTCTGTCAGCACTCTTATACATTTTTCATTAGGTAGTCTTTCTGTCAGCACTCGTATACATTTTTCATTAGGTAGTCTTTCTGTCAGCACTCGCATACATTTTTCATTAGGTAGTCTTTCTGTCAGCACTCGTATACATTTTTCATTAGGTAGTCTTTCTGTCAGCACTCGTATACATTTTTCATTAGGTAGTCTTTCTGTCAGCACTCGTATACATTTTTCATTAGGTAGTCTTTCTGTCAGCACTCGTATACATTTTTCATTAGGTAGTCTTTCTGTCAGCACTCGTATACATTTTTCATTAGGTAGTCTTTCTGTCAGCACTCGTATACATTTTTCATTACGTAGTCTTTCTGGCAGCTTTCGTATACATTTTGCCGCTGCATTCTTGAATGATTACCAGTATTAATATAATCGAGTCATTGCCAATTTGCCAAATATAAAATATATATATATATATATATATATATATATATATATATATACATATATCATAACAAGAGAAAATCATTCATTAATTCTGGTTACAGCTGAATCATAGGGCATTTATCTATGCCTCTGTCGATACTCAAAGGTAATAAATGTTTATGAACACATCTAGCTTAATTTCTTTAATGCTACATGGATAGAATATCAGATACTTTTTCATAATTCAATCACTGGCTTTTATGAATATTTTCTTACATGGTTCTTTTAATTATTATATTCTCCCAACGCTTAAAATGCCTTTACTGACTCCGATTGTAGTAATCTACAAAATTCATCCACGCATTCAACGGAGTTTATTATTGTGCTTACTCACGCTATAAAAGTATTCCTGAAATTCTAAATAGTCAGACATTGAAATGGAAGTATTTATTATTCAAGTCACGAAAGGTTCAAACAAAAGAGATAATTTTCCAATGCACGTTCGGCCATGCATTTCCAATGCAGGCGAGGGTATTTGGAAAAGTTGCAAATCAAATCTCACGTGACTTTACAAATATAGAACTCATTAAAACATGAGGGCAACAAAAAACAAAGTACCTAGCAGAGATTGAGATATAGAATCTGGAGATACAAATATTAATTATAAGCTCATTCAATATATACACTTTCACCTTGTACCAACCGTGTGTGACACGATCGTACGTAAATCATTTTGTATATATTATGCTTGTATCTGCGCTCTTCCCTCGCACTAAAAAGAACATGAATAATCATGTCTCCAGTTATCCTCTGTAACATTGTCTGTCTTGTGAACATGAAAATGCCTGTTGCCTTGAGGTTTTGTATATAAAGGAGTGTTCTATAATAAAGTTACTCAGTTGATTGCTTCCTGCCTTTGAGTCGCAACCTTTCTCTCGGCCCGTTACAACCTATAAAATCGATCTTTGAAACTGAATCGAGCCCATTCAGAAGGATGTGATTAACAATTTCTCTTTCGGTCTATTTTCCTCAGGCTGAATTATTTAGTTTAGCACAAATCAACTCCAAAACATAAATTCTAATTACAAAAACCAGTTCCATTTACAAATACACTTTTAATGCAATTCATTTTTTAACTATACTATCGTTGTACTACAGAACACCGAAGTGAGTTAAAATGTATGTTCCAAATGATATTGCGCGTTTATTTTTCAGGTAGAAAAAGGAATCATGTTTTGCAATGCAATTAATACTAAAAATAAATGTTTTTATTTAGTGTTACTCTCTCCTTTATAATGATTCGGTACTTCTTGTAGAAATTATAAACTATACAATAAATCTGCAGTCATCAATTTACAATGTTAAATAAATTATGAGAGAAGGCTATTTCATATCACGTAAACATGGCGGACACAGGTGAATATCACGAGATAACATGCCTCTTTTATAGCTCATGTACATAAAAGTTTATAAATAAAGTGGTATTTAGAACACGCTATACATGCTAATGTACCTTCAGCAAAAAAAAAAAAAAAAAAAAAAAAAAAAAAAAAAAAAAAAAAAAAAAGGAGCGAGAGATGAAATAGACAGTTTTCCTGATTACCTTCGCTTTTCATCGTTTATTTTTTTAATATGAGCGAACATTCCTCTCTCTATATCTAGATAACTAGAACCCATTTCCCCTACAAAACCTGCCTTATATGAAACAAGGAATTCATTATTAATGATCAAGATATATCAAGAGAAATCTTTAAGTAACCACATTATTGCGTACAAAATATGTTAAGAGACGACCCTTCGCTTACACATTCTTGTCCCTCCTTTAAAGTTAGCCAAAGAAGGTCTGTCAAACTATACAAAGTTTAGATCAGAGGGCTTTTGGGGTAACACCCAAGTCGGTGTTAAGTCTTCTGCAATCCTATTAAGACTTCATTAATCATACATTATGTGGAAAGGACATCTTCCCAGCCACCATTTTCTCACTGAAGGATCACGAGAGCCAGGCAAAGGCTACTGGAAAATTCCCTCTCCTAAATAGGAGAACAAATTTTCTTTTTAAGAAATGGTGCTGTATGTTTGAAGTACTGAACGATTTTGCGCCTAGACATTATAATAAACTGCCAACTGAAATGAAGGACCTAAAGGGAGCAATTGAATTTAAGAAGAAACTAAAGACATTACTTTTCACAAGATCATATGATTTGGAAGATGCTACAATCGAAGAATTGTATAAGTTATAATGAAAATGTTTCGTTAGATGATTAATATGGGCCCGCCCGAGAAGTAGTTCACTCGACTTCAGTGGAGGGTTGGAGTTAAACCCAAAACAAGTAAACAAGTAAACATGTACACAACAGAAAATGAGTTTGCTTGCAACAACGCAATGATGCACGGAGTGGCAACTCAAATGCAAAGTAATTCGGGTCGGCGATAATCCAACGTAAACTGTTTGTACTCATATCTATTATGATGATCATTTGTTTATTTAAGCAAGGAAGTGATGTTTGAATGCTTGCAACTGTATAATGATAAACAGTATTAATACCTGTTATTCTTCAATTATCCTTTTACAGTATTCATCGTTAAAGTTCCTCTTCACGCAGTGCTTATCTCACCCTCGAGAAAAATTACTAACATTTGCATCTTACTTTAGGTCAAGTCTGAAGAGAACTGGAATTATTCACTTTATATCCTATTATATGATGGGTTGCATTAGGATTGTATATCTTGAGAATAAAATTATTCCAATACTAATAGTACAAACAGGCAGGCAGATAAACACACACACACAATATATATATATATATATATATATATATATATATATATATATATATATATACAATAACGTACGCAACCTTTCACAAATTATCGCTAAATATTTACATTGATGTACAAACCACTCAGCAAGGTATGACTACTCCCTCCCCCTACCCGAGGGACAGGGGGGGTTACGGGTGACCAAAAGTAAATATACACATACATTACATATATATATACATATATATATATATATATATATATATATATATATATATATATATATATATATATATATATATATATACACACACACATACATACACAGGTATATATGCCATGATTTATCATTAACACCTGTGATTATCATTTATTCAAATAAGCCAGAAATACCTCTTGATAGGAAATTCGCTCTAAATCTGATATCAAAGACGCAAGGGGGAAATTCATTTTATGATAGGAATTTCCGAAGTGGCAACCAAGGATTCGAATCTTTGCCGAATCAAAATCGAAGTGACAGTCGACACCATAACCTTCCCTTCAGACTTTGATGAAGAGATTCGAGTTCATTTCGACTCTTCCGTATATATTCCTGTTGAAATCAGGTCTTGCACTTAGAATCGAAATCAACCCATCTCATCCCATATAGCCTTTTAGCGAGTTTTTAAATACTCGGCGGATTTATGATAATTTATCACCAACACTCGTGATTATACACACACATATGTGTATATATACACATATATACGTATATATATATATATACATGCATAATATACATATATATATACATACTGTACATACATATACATGCATAATATACATATATATACACACACACATATATATATACATATACATGCATAATATACATATATATATACACACAGACACACACACACACACACACATATATATATATATATATATATATATATATATACACACACAAATATATACATATATACATATATATATATATATATATATATATATATATATATATATATATATATATACAC
>NC_090730.1:143304426-143309426 GCF_036898095.1 Palaemon carinicauda
TTGGATGAACAAAAATTAGGAAAAAATGGTTTATGCCCTAAAGACTGTTTATCCTCTTTTTGGGTAGAGTGATGTGAGGAGTCACAGAAGAAGACAGTAGATGTAGATGCAAAGTTGTAGGATAAGGGAAAGACTAGCAAATGAAGTGTGGAATAGTGGATGTTTGTAGATGATGGGATTTGTAGATGATGGGATACTGAATGATGAGATTTGTGAAGATCTGTACAACCATTCAAGTCAGGAAGTGTTTGCAAAAGGAAGCGAATGTAAACTATAATAAAGTAACTATGGTGGATGGAAACCAACACGTTGAAGAAAACAATGTCCAAATGATGGGTGGAATAAGCGTAGAAGTTGATCTGTATAACCATTTCATAGTAGATATAAGAGATGAACTATAATGGAATAAGAGGTGAATCACATTATGCAGGAGGGTATACTAAACCAACACTGAAGGTTGCATACGAACGAAAGAAGAACACAGGAAAGCTCCTGAAACGAACTATCTTTATTGTAAATGAAAAATAAGAATGATTGAAAAAAATACAAATATAGACATCATTTAGAAGAAATCTTAAAATTTAGCGTAGGGTAATCAAAAGGAGAGATGTTTCAATACAGTTAGGACATGTGGAAAGAATGGGTGATGTTAGGCTGGTGAAAGTGTGACTGTATGTGTGTGTCATTCGAATGTATTGGAAATGGGGGAGAGGAAGCACTAGAAACTGCTGCACAACTATCATAAAAGAGATAAGAAAAAAAACCGGGTTAACATGCTGTTGGTGATCCTTGTGTTTATTATCATTATTATTACTTGCTAAGTTACAACACTAGTTGGAAAATCAAGATGCTATAAGCACAGAGCCCCAACAGGGAAAATAGCCCAGTGAGGAAAGGTAACTAGGAAAAACAAAAAATTTCAAGAACAGTAACATGGAAATAAACATTTCCTGTATAAAATATAAAAACGTCAACAAAACAAGAGGAGAAATTAGATAATATAGTGTGCCCCAGTGTACCCTCAAGCAAGAGACCTCTAACCCAAGACAGTGGAAGACCATGGTACAGAGCTATGGCACTACCCAACACTAAAGAACAATGGCTTGATTTTGGAGTGGTCTTCTCCTAGAAGAGCTGCTTACCATAGCTACAGTCTCTCTTCTCCCCTTTTCAAGAGGAAAGCAGCCACTGAACAATTACAGTGCAGTAGTTTACCCCTTGGGTGAAGAAGAATTGTTTGGTAATCTCAGTGTTGTCAGGTGTATGAAGACAGATGAGAATTAAATAGGCCAAACTATTCAGTGTATGTGTAGGCAAAGTGAACCGTAACCAGATAGAAGGATCCGATGTAGTACTGTCTGGCCAGTCAAAGGACCCCATAACTCTCTTATAGTAGTATCTCAATGGGTGGCTGGTGCCCTGGCGATCCTACCTACTATGTAGTCACCCATGTTGTTAAAAACTTCTAACAGATAGTTAATCCATATATCTGTCGTTAAATGTATGGGTGTGGCTGAGATCATGGTGCTGTTTCATTCTCCTTATGAGCAAAATCAGTTAAATGTGGCAATAATAGAGTAAAACATACACAAGTTTGTAAACTGTCAAACGCACAATACAGTGCATGCGCGTATAATAAACGCCAACTCATAAGTAAACATAATGAAGTGTTCATAACATGGAAGACAAATGAGTTGGGTACCACACAAACCCACAGATTCGAATGAAACTGAAGAGGAAGATAAGTAGAGGGACAAGTCAATGCTTATCTAAATGCCAGGCCTCATTTAATGGCATTAAGGGACTTACGTCTCCAGTATCACTTGTAATTAACTTCCCTCAAAATTGACTGTCCTGCTAGCGACCCTAAATTACCCAGAAAATGACTCTCATTGTACCTTGATGATGGCACATTTGTGTTCTCTATTCTATCACAGACGAGACAAATGATTTATATGCCGAAGGTGTTTAGACCTACGCGTAAACACGGTTATTTTTTTAGTTCATGAATTGAATTTTCATAACCGAAGCAGTGACTTTAATATGACTTTCATATGACCAATATATACAGCAAAATTAACTTTCAACACAATTACCCCATGGTAAGAATTTTTGCTGCAATAAAAATAAAAAAATAACGAAAATAAGGAACCAAACATAAGGCCAAGTGCATTTTCCCCTGGAAGGTCACTTTCGATATTTTGCATAATAAATAACCCAAGAGTCAACATCATCTCCGTTATAATTAATGACAGAGAAAATTGGAAAATATGCGAAGCCGAAGAAAAACACGACCTGTTTTTCTCAAAATATACAATGGAAGTTTTTCTTTCTCAAATAACACAATGGACGTTTTCGTTTATTGCTAAAACTTCATTTCTAAGCTCATTACCAACAGCAGGTCCAATTAGTTCCCTTGAGTAAACATTGTGAATATAAAGTAAACCTCGCTATATTACTTCACCGAAATAACGTTAAAATTACCAGGGATAGTCAAAATGGTACTTGAATTACTCATGATCTACTTATAATGTCTATTTCTTTATTTCATATAAAAGACTAATATTTACGATAATTTCCTTCTATTAGCATACCTTAAGATTTTCAAAATAGACTTAATTCCCCAGATCCTTTAGTCTATGCATCCCAAATTCTCTCTCTCTCTCTCTCTCTCTCTCTCTCTCTCTCTCTCTCTCTCTCTCTCTCTCTCTCTCTCTCTCTCTCTCTCTCTCTCTCTGAACACTTATATTTCACATAATTTATCCAAACCAGGATTTCTCTAAGCTATAATCATACCATGAAGTGTTATGAAAATTAAGACTTTTTTTTAAATTATTTCTATAATTTACACTGGTACCTGTACAATAATATCGCTATTCTTCCTTTCACAATTAATATATTCTCGCCAAACGACCGTCCATAGCATCTATTTAGTCATACAGCCTTGTTAATGATGAAGGATACATACTATATAATAAATATATTATGAGAAAACCACAAAATAATTCCTATAGTTCTTTTTCTTAGCTCTAACCAACTTGAAGACATCAGTAACTTAGCATTTCAGCTTCCAATAACACCGCCTTCACGTATTTAAGTATGCAAGCAACACTCTTTTCATATCTTCTATAAATACAAGATTACTGAATTATATCAAAAGCAGTAATTTTTTATTAATATACAATCAAATATCCTCATCTAATGTGATTTTTTCTCCAATTAATATTTTCCCAACGTACATTGGGGACAATCTAGAAATCATGCCTCTTAAAATCCAAACCTCTTGACAAATGTGTATATTTTTTATCACTTTCAAACATCTCTTAAAAGCATTTCATAACCACCATTTGATCCACGCTACTACATGATATCTCTCTAAGGCATCATTTCCCTATCAAGCAATTTGTTTCATGTCAGTCTTTAAACGTCACCCTTCAACAAAACCTGCCAAAGTACAAATTAGTAAACGTTACTTTAAAAACATAAGTGCCTGGTTTCTTTTAAATCATAAAATCTGAGTTAAATGGTCACCAAGTTAAGCTTTAGTTATTTTAGTTATAAACACACATGCCCATAGACAGACGCGTGTATATATATATATATATATATATATATATATATATATATATATATATATATATACTGTATATATATATATATACTGTATATATATATATATATATATATATATATATATATATATATATATATATATCTATTTATACCTATGTATGCAGTTAGTGTGTGTATATATATACACATGCAAATACATACATATACATATAAATATATACATATACATATATATATATATATAAATATATATACATATATTTATATACATACATATATATACGTATATATTCACATATATACACATATATATCCATATATAATGTCTATTTACACCTACATTTAAATATATATACATACATATATATATACGTATATACTTAATATGCATATATAGACATATATATACACATACACTTATATCCATATATATATAAATATATATATATATATATATATATATATATATATATATATGATAAATTTTGCACATTTTTACGTGTTTTTCATATTCAAATAAGCCATATATATTTTTGATATATTAATGTCTGGATTCTCTTAACGACCTCGGGATCAGAGCCCCAGGCGAAATCACACAAAGACAAGAGCTTGGCTCCGGCCGGGAATCGAACCCTGGTCGGCAAGCTTATATAGACAGTGACTAACCCACTTGGCAACGAAGAAAGATAAAAGTCAATGACAATTCTACTGTACTTATACATGTCGAATTCAGGTATTTTGTACTTAGAATTGAAATCAACCCATCTTCACCATCGTAGCTAATTGGTAGTTTGTTACTTGGCATTCAATTAATGATAAATTTTGCACATTTTTACGTGTTTTTCATATTCAAATAACCCATATATATTTTTGATATATTAATGTCTGGATTCTCTTAACGACCTCGGGATCAGAGCCCCAGGCGAAATCACACAAAGACAAGAGCTTGGCTCCGGCCGGGAATCGAACCCTGGTCGGCAAGCTTATATAGACAGTGACTAACCCACTTGGCCACGAAGAAAGATAAAAGTCAATGACAATTCTACTGTACTTATACATGTCGAATTCAGGTATTTTGTACTTAGAATTGAAATCAACCCATCTTCACCATCGTAGCTAATTGGTAGTTTGTTACTTGGCATTCAATTAATGATAAATTTTGCACATTTTTACGTGTTTTTCATATTCAAATAAGCCATATATATTTTTGATATATTAATGTCTGGATTCTCTTAACGACCTCGGGATCAGAGCCCCAGGCGAAATCACACAAAGACAAGAGCTTGGCTCCGGCCGGGAATCGAACCCTGGTCGGCAAGCTTATATAGACAGTGACTAACCCACTTGGCCACGAAGAAAGATAAAAGTCAATGACAATTCTACTGTACTTATACATGTCGAATTCAGGTATGGTAAACCAAGAAGTT
>NC_090730.1:143314426-143316926 GCF_036898095.1 Palaemon carinicauda
GTTACCAGAACCTCAGCCGGCAAGCCCAACCACCCAGTGTGGTGTCCAAAAACATCAGTGGCCTCCACAGTAAACAGCTTAAACTCATGGTCACGGGATAGAATCGATCTGCTACCATGCGAATGCTAGGCGAACACGCTACAGGAATGCTGATTACATGCATTCATTAGTAGGCATTGGTATTTTCAGTTAAGTATCGTTTGCGGAGGATTAAACAGAGAAGTGTTGTTGTTTTAAGCGAACAGTAAGCGACAGATGAGTATCATGGCAAGGTGAAATTCAACAATCTTCATAAAATTTCCTAAGGCGTTGACATAAAACACAATACTTCGCTAGAACACAAGTAAATTTAAATTTATTCCTATAACTAGTAAATTAAATTTTCTACAAACAAACGACAAAAACCAATGATTGCTTAATTGCAACATATATTCATTGTATTATTATTGTACAAAACTACTTAATACCTATCAATTTTTGTCATTAGCCCCTAAAAGAAACTGTCACAAGTCTTCTTTTAAAGGCGACATCATTTATCATAATTTGTTTTCATCCTTAATTCATTAATTACACAAGAAAGCTGTAAGATAATCCTTCATCACTCTCATCATTAGACATATAGCCCTAAGTCACCCAACTCTATCACATTTTGCTACGTTCTTTGAAGTTCTAATATTGTTTTGCTGCTGCTTTGAAAACCATTGGAAGCAGAGTGGTGGCCCAGGTCAAAACAATTAAAAGCTTTGTTGGAGGGGTGCCGTGTGAAAGAGACCACTTAATGGTCAAATAAAAACAACGAACGAACACTAGCGGAGAATTAAGTGGGAAATAAGAAGTCAGGCCGATGGCTGGCAAAAGCTGTAAGCGACCCATGGCGACCTTTTAATGGGGTCCTAGGTTGGTTGTTTTTTTTTTTTTTTTTTTTTTTTTTTTTAAGGGGCGCAATAGAAAACTGTATCTAAACATCGCCCACATATCTAGTTGAATAAAGACATATACGAATAAATATTACAAAAAAATTATATGACACCATTAATATAGCATACCCAATAGGTCATCCAAGACAACATTAAATTTTCTTCTTCCTACTGTTAAACAATCGAACCCATAGTTCAGCTTTTAAGGGAAAGTGTTCCTTTCAGCAATGATGTAAGAAGTTCATTGACAGTTGCCAAAACATTCCATTCTCCCTGGAAACCGCCGTTGTCTGGAAGGACACACTGATGAAGTATTGATTTTTGAGATCTTCAAAATGCCAGTGCTATGAAGCTTCCGTGTACGTTTCATTCAACAGAAAGTGTTAGAAATAAGAATCAAGAGTTCAACACAGCATTGTACAGGACACTGTTGCACTATAAGCAAAAATACTAAAAGTCAAGCAAAATTTAAACCAAGAAACGTTAAAGAACAATTAATTACCGGTCCCAAAAAGAATCAGCAAAATCAAGCCAGTAGCAAAATGCTTTCTTGGAGAAACAGCAAACAGCAGGAAGGAAGAAAATAAGAAGTGGAAAGAGAATGATAATAGAGGTGTATTTATCATCCCATTTCTTTTCCCCTTGACTCACTAGGAATCAGCAGTTTCCTGGTTACAGCAGTACAAGAAAACGGAGCCTTTGATATCTCCAGCCTTGAACAAGGGTTGAATGAAATCATATTTATTACGGTATGGTATGGTGAAAGAAGACAATGTCAATTAACCTCGTTATCCCGTGAAAGGATAAAGTCCACCCTCTCTTTGATTCATGGTCTGGTTTTCGATTTGACTAATGCCTAATAACTGTACCACTTACTTACTTGAATGTTTCACTTGTTATAGATATATTATCGCTTATGTTGTAAGTTAATTCTCAAGTGTAAATGCGTTCGATTATCATCCACTGGCTGCTTTACAACAAGAGTTTGTGTCTGCTCACAATGCCCACGTAATCTTCACCATAGATTACATTTATAAAAAAAATAACTATCTGTAATTAAGATAATTTTCATGACCCAATGATTAGGAAACACAATAAAAAGGTCTGACACAAAAGTAAATCTGAATCGGTTTAATATAATTGACCGTGAACCAAATAAAATACGCTAAGGCGTAATTTGTTCCAGCAAAGTTAAGGAACAAATTTTTCCTATAACAACCAAATTTATTACCTTTACAAATAGGTATGTACAGAAATATATTGAAGCATAATGTATAAATGTATAAAGTAAAACATGATCACAACTGAATAAAATCAAACGCGCGAAATCCTTGCCTACATCTTGGATATATGATTATGTATTTTTAAATTGCCGTAAAGGGTTCTTGAAGAGTTTACATAACATCTTTAAGTTAGCACGATTAACGTTAAACCATACAACTCTTATTCAATGTTTTTATTTATTTTATCTGAACTTTGTATTGGCATTATCTATCCCTCTCTGAACTATAGCTTTCAGGGATCTTATCATTTTCTTTCATGTAAAATTATTAAAAGAATGCTTTTGGGGTACAAGTGAATTT
>NC_090730.1:143324426-143329426 GCF_036898095.1 Palaemon carinicauda
AATAAAAATAAAAATAAAAATCAATAATGTTAATAATATTAATAATAATAATAATAATAATAATAATAATAATAATAATAATAATAATAATAATAATAATAATAATAGAGAAGAATGCACAGGGAGATTGGTAGTGATAATGATGAGGCCCCGGTGTCGAAAGGCCTTACATTAGCAGCTTCATATAAATACACAGCAGGATCATCAATATCACGATTCACAACTTCAAGTATGATTGGCACTTTTAAAAGTCCTCAAAGGCCGCTCATGAATGGCAGAGGCAAGGGACAGTGGCATTGCCCTATAAAGCAGGAAAATGCCATAGAGACTGACCATATATCATATGATCAGCGCCGAAGCCCCTCTTCACACAAGCTAGGACCAGGGAGGCCCAGGCAATGGCTGCTGATAGCTCAGAAAGTAGACCTGTAAGCTCCCCCAAACCCCCATCCTTAGCTCACAAGGATGGTAAGATTGCAGACACTAAAGGAACTAAAGAGTCTGAGCAGGATCACTCAAACCCCCGTCTGGCAATCACCAGACAGAGACGTTACCAATCAGGCTACAACAACCATTATTTAATTTTTCCTCTTAAGTAATCTCTTATTAGAATGGACGGCTTGATTTTTAATATATACAGTATTTCATTCAATCATTTCATTCTTCATCTTAACATAGGAATGGTTGACACCAACCAACTTTCTTAGAATCTAACATCTTTTTTCCCCTGCAGCTTTACTTTCTTCACATTTCTATACATGTAAAAATAGTTTTCAGAACTTCGCCACTTCTGATGATTTCCCTCTTTATTATTTTTTTATTTGAGGAAACAAATAAATCATTATTTTTTCAATGTTCTTTGTCACGTTAAATCTGCAGCTGTGCAATGTCCATTCTTATATCAAGAACAGGAGCTTGAGTTACTATACCCTCAGCGATGGAATGCTCCTTCGTAACTAACTCAAGTTTCCGTCAACCTCAGGAAGAAAGCAAAGCATTAGTGGCTGGTTAGGTTAAAACCACAAAACGGCCGCCGGAAGGCAGTGAGCTGTTAACAACCAAGGGGGTAGTTAAATACTTGAAATTAAGCGAACTGTCTTCCAGTGACCATGCTACTTAAAACAAAATATATTATAATAAAAAAAAAAAAACACAAAGTCCATTTGGAATTTCAGTACACAAGGTAATTCTCTGATCCTATTCAACTTTTTTTTTTTATCAGAAACTGATTCACGCATCCGGAATCTATCATAAAATAATAATAAGAATCTTATTAAATTTTCAGGATTCTCCACCTCCTTTATTTCAACCTTCACAATCGGCCCATTCTTCTGTTTTCAGTTCCATTACATTTCTGTTTCAAACTTGCTTTATTGTCCCTTATACAGAATGATTTTTAATTGTTGGCACCTTACATACTCTTTGTTAACATCACTTAAAGTAACATTATAACTTTGGTTTGTATCTTAATTTATTCCAAAGTACTCTGCAATTCATTTCCCCTTTAAAATTATATTGTGATAATTTATTTTTCATTTTAATCACTTGACTTTTATATATATTTCTTTCAAAAAATAAATAAATTTTACTGTCTATACCTAGCCTTTTATGATCTTAAATTGATATCTGAAAGCGGAAAATCTTCCTTATAAAATTAGGTAAATCACATTTCAAGTCTCTTTAGTGAACGAATTTCAATCTGTGCCATCCAAATCGCTTCTGCATTAATTTTCACTTCTAATATTTCAGTACTTTACGATTCAGTCCCCTCTCAATATCTTGAAATTTATTTTTCTACATTTACCAATCATCCCCTTTCTCTTCCCGCGAAATATTTTCCCATTAATAGTTATCAGTATAATTTACTTGTATCTTTCATGTTTTGCTCCCTTCTCCTATGACCTCGCATCCAATAGCTTCGTGCTCTTTATTCTAACAAATCTCATTGTTCGATTATCTTTTCTAAATCTTTACTGAAGAATGGTTATTGTTACTTTTATATCGCATTCTCTATGGAGTCATATAGTGAATGTTGAACACAATATTTTTCGTTCGCATAACAGATTTACAGTTTAAATTTGTTGGTCTATTTCATTAACCAGTTACATACATATAAATATAGCTATGTATATATATATATATATATATATATATATATATATATATATATATATATGTGTGTGTGTGTGTGTGTGTGTGTGGTGTGTGTGCGTGTGTGTATATGTATATATATATAAATAAATATATATATATATATATATATATATATATATATATATATATATATATATATATATATATATATACACAGTGTGTGTGCACGCGCACGCGCATAACAACCATAACAAATGCATCCGTTTCTAGTCCACTGCAGGACACAGGCCACTGCCGACTGGTGATGGGGTAAGACTTTAATCTGATCGTTCGCAGCAAACCAACCTAGTATGGGTGGCTCTGATTAGTACAGCTTTTCTGATCATGTCGATATACAAACCCTATCATCACGTTAAGATATTCCCACTCAGAAATATATATATATATATATATATATATATATATATATATATATATATATATCATATATATATATATATATATATATATATATATACACATATATATACATATACATATATATACACATATATATATATATATATATATACACATATACATATATACATATATATACACATATACATATATATATATAAATATATATATATATATATATATATATATATATATATATACATATACATATATATACACATATACATATATATATATATACACATATACATATATATATACAAATATACATATATATATATATATAATATACATATATATTTATATAATATACATATATATATATATATAATATACATATATATATAATATACATATATATATATATATATATATATATATATATACACAATATACATATACATATACATATACAAATATATATATATATATATATATATAATATATACATATATATATATATATATACATATATATATATATATATATATATATATATATATATATATATATATATATATATACACACACTTAACGGAAAGTCGGTCTGTTGCACATTTCACTTTTTTTTTCTCAGGTGATTTATCCTTATACTGCCATTGTTTTTAAACAATCCTAATTTTATTTTGAATTTAAATTTCATTCAGTTTATATGGTCTTGTTTTCAAAACTACTCTTGATATCAGTTACTCGTTTTTGTAGATACCAGCCAAGTGCACTCGAAACGCTATCAATGTTCAATTCTTTTTTCTTTTTTTCAGTTTTTTTCTATTCATGAATTATAAAAGTGTTTTTTAAATCAAGTATCTTGATATCTGAACGATTAATTCCGATAGTTGCAATATATGAAGTATTTTATTTATTTGTAATTTCTTCTCTCATTTAACATTTTATTTTCTTTTGCAACCTTCCTCATATCTTTCACATCAATACTTGTTATTTCTTCTCTCCTTTCACATTTATTTTCAAACTTCATTATATTTTTCACAACTTTATCTGTATTTTATTCTCTCCATTTCATTAAAAAAGAAGAATATTCCGTTACATAATTAAGTACAGTCCTTTCTTTAAACAAACTCTTGCGCAACCCTATTCTCAAAATAAGTTCGAAGAGTAAGTTCCTCCTTTTCATTTCTTTATATTTCTTTTCTATTCTTCACCCTCAGGGTCTTCCATCCCCAGTCACCTATATACCTAGAACCCTTCTCCTCCCTACGGCCCTTCACTCCCTATACATCGATTAACTTTTACAATATTGCCAAACGTCTTCCTTTTTTCCCCATCACTGTAAATCATCCAGCTCCCTCACTCTGTATTTTTCTTTTCTGACCTCCTTGACTGATCTATTCTTCCCCCTTCAATATTCGTCAATTATTTTTTATTTAATCTGCTGAAAGTTATCGTCCTGGAAGCAGAACAGTTTGTTTGTTTCTTGTCGTTCTCCTTTGTTGAAAAGTGCAGTCACGGATGTATCACTAACATAAAAATGAATTGGGTGAAATATCGTATATTTAGTTATATAAAATAAATTATGTTACCATAAATAGACGAGTACATGTAACCCTTACGATTGAAAAGTTGAGTAGAAAAAAACTAAGCAAAATGAGTCTAGCTGTTTAAACGCCTGAATCTAGAGAAGTAGATAGAAGAAAGAAATCCAGCTCCCACGACAGTCACAATTTCGGCACCAAAATCGACAAAACACAACAGATGAATAATTATTATTATTACTTGCTAAACTACAACCCTAGTTGGAAAAGCAGGATGCCATAAGCCCAGGGGCCCTAACAGGGAAAAAGAGTCCAGTGAGGAAAGGAAACAAAACATTTTAATAACAGTAACAACATTAAAATAAATATTTCCTACATAAACGGCAGAGAAGACCAGTCAGTATGACGCCACATACAACACATTAATTACTCAATATTTATATGTATAAGGAACGTACCAGAGAAGTGCATATTATTATTATTATAAATTAACCGATATTTCACTGCTATGAAAATCCAGCGAGGGAACAATGTATTGTTTTATGTATAACAATCCTGAAAATTAAATTAACATTAAAATGGAGAATTTAGAACATTTTCAGAGCACGTATATACCATTTACCACCCATTGTAGCGACCAGTTGACCCCAACAACCTACAGCTTTTCAGGAAAAACAACAATAACTACATTCATGGTGAAAAACATAACTAATAATTAAGAATCTCTCAGGCTATCGTTTACGAGAGAGAGAGAGAGAGAGAGAGAGAGAGAGAGAGAGAGAGAGAGAGAGAGAGAGAGAGAGAGAGGTGATTAAACAATTCACAACACAATAATTGTTGACTCCAAAATTCATATAACTTTTAATCCTCAAATCACACCGATAAAACACAAAGCCAACACGAATTACACCAGATTTAAATTCAGAATTTTACATGAACTGCCTTTTAAACAAATGA
>NC_090730.1:143331926-143344426 GCF_036898095.1 Palaemon carinicauda
AGAGAGAGAGAGAGAGAGAGAGCTATGGAGGATACGCAGATAAAGAATATGGAATAAAGTTGTATGATAAAGCTACATGGAAACATTTGGTTAGAAAGAAATGCCACAAGATAATTCTAGTCGTCAATAAGAGAAAGGAAGAAATTGTACTAAATACTGTATTCAATAAAATTGAGAAAAGTGTTCCGGTCATAACGAGAAATGAACTATAATCTTGATAAAAAAAACTCAATTAAAAAATAATGACAATGAATTTAACTTCCAAAATATAAAAGCTAAAGGTCACAGGAGGTCTATATTCCGTTTAATATTGAGTTGTACATTTACAGAAGCTTATAAGACAAAGTATTAACGTGTCTGGAAAAGTGACGATATATCGCACGAAAATCAACATTTATAATAATAAAAAGTATGTTTAGAAACAAAGAACAGACTCATTTCGGTGAAAAAAAAATAAAAGAATATTCTCAATATAAAAATGAGATTATTAGTAGGAGAAAAATCACAAACAATGAACAGCAATGGTCATATTTTTCTGTTTAAAAATAACGGAAACTTTTGGCTGTTTTAAGAGCATAGATAGACTAAGGAAAAAAATTAGATCTACGTACAATAAGATAACACAACCATCAATGAGAACAAGAAATATGGACGAAAAATGCAAACTATATCGATCCCAAACTCCTTTAGACATAGTGGAGGTGGAAGAATAAAACTGTTTGTAAAAATCAGAGAGCCACAACAATTTGTCTCAATTTGAATTCAAATCTAATTTTGTTAACAATGTAATAGTTTTTTTTTTTTTAAGTTCACAGAAAATATCAACCACAAACAAGTGAAACTTTTATATAGAAACTGGAAGTAAAAACCATTATTATAAGTATTAGAAATAGACTTGTAAAAAAATAGTAGGGATCACACGTACCAAATAAGGAAATTCTTATTTTTTTCAACTATCAGCAGGAAAAGAAATGGAATAAAATAATAAAAGGGGTTAAAGAAAGTGATAACCAATAAAAATATTAAATTATAAAATAAAATATACCCGACAGTCTATGAATATATGACAATTCGATGCACACGGCTGTTTAAATATGACAATAATTCATGTAAAAACTCACAGGAAAACTAAAATTCAAACAAAAAGTATTGATGGAGAAGAAGTTACACATCTTAAGAATTTAACAAGTATAGTTAAAACATTTACAATACCCAAGAAGTTAACTAAATAAATGGACCGACTAAGGCCTGCTGGGAAGGCCTCAAAAAGTTACCTAAGAAAATAAATGAGATAAAGCGGTTCCATATATTCAGTAATCATTTGACAATTTGGGAATCTGGGATTCTTTAATCATTCTGAAATGTAGGCTTTTATATTACCATTCAGATTATTCAGAATTTTTCCTCACTAGTAATCTTGGTATTTTTTCATCATTACGATGTTTAGAGCTAGTTTAAAATGCCATATTGATTTTAATTGGAATATAAGCATACAAGTGACTATATACCTATTATAAACTAGAACGGGCACTGGGTAGAGCACATACCTTCGCAAAAGCCACAATACAAGATAGGCGATTAAATCATGCACATTCTGGCACTAGTTTCACCCAAATTGGATAAACAAGTGACCAAGATATAGCAATAAGACGGTTTATACCTTTTCGTGACCTAGGCCTTGACTTTTGACCCAATCAATCCCAAAATCCAATCGTCCTTGGATCATTGCCAATCATCTCACCTAATTCTATGAGTTTCGGTCAAATAGTTTATGAGTTATGTGAATCATAAACGCGCAGATACATACAAATAAATACACGCACACCTAGTGGTGCCCAATGTGGTAACGTCCCTGATTGGTGAACGCCAGACTGTGGTTCGAGTCCCGCTAAAACTCGTTAGTTTCTTAGTCGCTGCAACCTTACCCTACTTGTGAGCTAAGGATGGGGGTGTGGAGGAGCCTATAGGTCTGTCTGCTGAGTCATCAGCAGCCATTGCTTTGTCCTCCTTGGTCCTAGCTTGGGTGGAGAGGGGGCTTGGGTGCTAATCATATGATATATGGATAGTCTCTAGGCATTGTTTGATAGGGCAATGTTACTGTCCTTGCCTCTACCAGTCATGAGCTGCCTTTAAACCTTAAACACCTATCAAAACATAACCTTCAAAACGAAGTTGGCGAAGGTAACATTAGTAATGATTGACCTCTACAACAATCACCAAGTTTGATCCTTGAAAAGTCTGATAGGATTTTTGTATTGTTCACTAACATGAGACTGATAACGTAACGATGCCTCATTTCCAAGCTTGCAATTAAAGAGGAAACAAACGAGAGGAGAAAATGTTGGCAGTAAACCCGATAGCTTTCGATGAGGAATTCCGAAAATGTGGAAAGGAAAGCTAAATCTTTAAAATGCTGGGAATATGATCTAAAATGAGAAGACCTAACACACAAGAGACCTAGAACACATTCATCATGTGACCTAGCCAGACTTTTAAAGAGAACAAATGTTTATACAGAGGAAAGGGAAAACTTTCAAAGAAGTTAATAATTTCTTTATGGCGAAAAAATAGTAATTTATGAATGACCGTAACTTGAAATGGGGAGAAAAATACATTGTAAAAATAAAATATGATGGACGAGATAGTAATAAAGAAATTCCATTAGAAATATAGTGGCTGGATGAACTGCAAACAGTATTAACAAAAAATATAAAACTTAAATGATTAGCACTTTGACAACCGATATTTTGTTAACATTTATTTTTTTCTAAAATACATTCCATTAAAAGGTTGAATAGCTACAAAAATGTGAAGATTTCGCTTAATTTAGAAAACAAAATATTGTAATGGGAGGTTAGCTTAAAAATACTTGAAACATATGAATCTTCGTTTATTAACCTGAATGTAACGAGTATGCAAATAAATATTAGGGACATTTCGAAAGCATGTATAATCCAATAAGAAATAATGACTTGTTTATAGATAGAATACCTGGGTTTGATACAATCAAGCTTCTTGAAGACAGGCATAAAGAAACTCTTGCAATTAAATGTAGGAATAGATTTGCAAACTTATAAATTTGAGAGACGAAGAACAGACAAATAATGAAGAATGGTTTGAAATTAAGAATATACATCAGTCAGTTGGTAACGAATTTTTGAGACATGCAGTTACAAGGAGAAAGCCATGGATATCAAATGATAATTGGGATAAAAGAGAGAGAGAGAGAGAGAGAGAGAGAGAGAGAGAGAGAGAGAGAGAGAGAGAGAGAGAGAGAGAGAGAGAGAGATTGATTGTTGAGGGTTATCATGGAATTAATGAAAATTACAATGTAGAGCATGCTAAGTATTCCAGTATCAATAGCGAGGTCAAAAGAAAAGTCAAGAATGACTAGAGATGGTATTTAGACAGGAAAGCAGATGAGGCTGATAAAGCTATGAATTCAGTTGGTGCCTATGGTGTAAGAATCGCTCATAGAATCATTAATGAAATTCCTATGGGAACGAAGAAAAAGAAAAAGCACATAACCATCAAAAAGATAGATGGGTTTGTTATAACAACAGTGGATGAAGAAGGGCAACGCTGAATGGAAGGCAACGCTGAATGGAACACTTTAGCGAGGTCATGAATATGAGATACGAAGGGAATAATTTGATTGATATACCTGAAGATGAGGAAGACCTTGATGTGCCCATGAATTAATTCAGTGTGTTTGAAGTCGAAGCTATGATTAAAACACTCAGGAGTTGGAAAGCCCCTGGTTACGATGGAATAACTGCTGAGATGATACTGGATGAAAAAGAAGACTCCCAGAAAACAAGATTACAAGATTCCTGCGTTATTATGGAATTCCTCTTAAATATGTAAATTTGATTAAGTCTGTTCATGAGCATAGCAAGTGCAAAGTTAATGTTAGTGGAGTCCTATCAAATGAATTTCCATTGAATCGCGGAGTACTCTAAGGGAATGTGTTGCTGCCTATGTTGTTTATCCTCCACATGGATTTTGTAATGAGATGATGGAAAAGGATTGGACTGGATTGGTGATAGGAAATTACCTTGACCTAGTGTGTGCTGATGATATTGTCCTTGTTAGCAGAACACCACAGGATTTGCAATGCTTGCTTACCAGAATGCATGAAATATCACAGGAGGTTGTGCTCAACATAAATAGAAGAAAGACACAGATGATGAGAACGGATTATGCAATGAAAGATTAAATATCATTGGAAGGAGGAAGGATTAATAAGGTTGCATCATTAAAGTATTTAGGAACTATGATCTCTAATACAGGGTCATTAGAATTGGAGTTTAGTGTGATTGAAAAAAAAGACAGACAATGGCTAGGTTGAGTAAAATTTGGAAATCAAATCGCCTGAAATTACACATAAAAATCAGACTATATATCAGTCTAGTGAGATCTGTGTTACTGTATGGACATGAGTCGAGGTATTACAATGAAACATTCTCCAAAAGATTTAGTAGTTTTAAGAACAAAGCCTTCAGATGAATATTGGGAGTTAAATGGAACGATAGGATTAGAAATGAAACTATAAGAGATTACTCGAGTGCCATATGTGGGGGACATCATGGTGAGGGGAAGATGGAGATGGTTTGGACATGCTCTTCGCACTCCCAAAGACAGATTAGTTCACCAAACGTTCAGCTGGGCTCCACAAGGCACTAGAAGAGTTGGAAGTCCCAGACCTAAATAGCTGAGACCCGTGAAGTGGGAGATGATGAATGGAGAAGTATTGAATTAAAAGCTCAAGAGAGAGAGGACTGGCAAAATCTAACCAAGGCCCTTTGCGTTCATAGGCGTAGGATGAAATGGCGATGATTAAAAACAGGAAGTATAAATAAGCCAAACATTAAATAGAAGACCTAATAAACCATAATTTATGATATATTGTTAAAACTCGTCAGTAACTTTTGATATTGCAACAGTTATTACACCCCTTCTACCTCTACATAAATTGTCTTGAAAATAAGTAATTTCTTTTCCCATTGAACTAGCTAACACGAGAGAGAGAGAGAGAGAGAGAGAGAGAGAGAGAGAGAGAGAGAGAGAGAGAGAGAGAGAGAGTTTCTTGTATTACGGCCTTTCTCCCATGGATGGATCTGCATGTTTTGTATGCAAATGTAAGCATAGGTCACTCGAATAAGCGAATCAGTGTGCCACTCGTGGAAAGCTCGACAGAAGTAATCCGAACACAATAACCAAGCATAACAACAATAACCCCTACCTATAACCACTAAAAAAGGTCATGCGACTTATAACCACACGTACTTCATATCCATGTACTGTCATGTTAACGAGAGAAATATTTCAGTGGTACTAACATACCAGAACAATATATAGCACTGTATTACAATGGCAATGTTATCACAAAAGCTTTCTGTAAGGCAACTGTCAAGTTGAGTAAAATATTGGTGTTACTATATTGATGGCAGTGAAGAAATTGTCACACTGAAACATTTTCCGGTAAATTACTCCAGTTTGCTGTTAGAGTTAACACTATCTCACTCATGGTCTTTCTTGTCACCGAAAAACTTGTTTGCATCGAAATAAATGAAAGCAACGGTAATTATTTCAATATGTTCTAACTTGACGTATTCGGGAGCAATAACAACACGAATATTATTTCGGGGGTTATTCGAATTATAAAATTGGACAAAATTTGCTTTCAATGTTGAAGATAATAGGGAGGCATATATAATTGCGGTTGCTGGTGTTGAGGTGCCAGTGATGGGAGATGAAAAAGAGAAAGACAGATATTACAAGAGAAGAAGTCTAGAGAGCACTAGATAAAATGAGAGTAGGAAAAGCACCTGGTATGGATGGTGTGAGGACTGAGATGTTAAAGGAAGGGGGTGTGACTGTATTTGAATGGTTGGTGAGATTGTTTAATGTGTGTTTTATGTTGTCAATGGTACCAGTGGACTGCGTGTGTGCGTGTATTGTACCACTATATAAAGGTAAGGGAGATGTGCACGAGTGTTGTAATTCAAGGGGTATTAAGTTTGTTGAGTGTGGTTGGAAAAGTGTATTCTAGAGTACTAATTAATAAGATTAAGGATAAAACAGAGGATGCAATCTTGGAAGTACATTTTTGTTTTAGAAGAGGTAGGGGATGTATGAATCAAATTTTTAGAGTTAGGCAGATATGCCAGAAATATTTAGCAAAAGTCAAGGTGGTGTATGTTGCGTTTATGGATCTGGAGAAAGCGTATGATATGGAAGCGTTGATATGGAAGCGATGTGGAATATGATGAGGTTATATAGAATTGGTGGAAGGTTGTTGCAAGCAGTGAAGAGTTTCTATAAAGGCAGTAAAGCGCGTGTTAGGATAAGATATGAAGTGAGTGAATGATTTCCAGTTAGAGAGGGGCAGACAGAGGGGTTGTGATGTCGCCATGTTTGTTCAGTTTGTTTGTTGATGGAGTAGTCAGAGGTGAATACCTGAGGTCGAGAACAGAAACTGATAGACGAGAATGATCATGAGTGGGAAGTAAATCATTTGTTGCTTAAGGTTGATACTGTACTGGTTGTAGACTGAAAGGAGAAGAGTTTGGAAGAGCATGTGAGAGAAGGAAGTTGAGAGTTAATATGGGTAAAATTAAGGTTATGAGATGCACGAGAAGGAATGGTGGCACTAGGTTGAATTTCATGTTGAATGGAGAGTTACTTGAAGTAGATCAGTTTAAGTACTTGGGGTCTCTTTGCAGCAAATGGTGGAGTGGAAGCAGAGAGTGAATAAAGGATGTAAAGTGCTGGGGGGCAGTGAAGGGAGTGGTAAAGAATAGTGGGTTAGGAATGAATGTAGAGAGAATTCTGTATGAAAAAGTGATTGTACCAACTGTGATGCATGGATCGGAGTTGTGGGGAATGGAAGTTACGGAGACAGAAATTGAATGTTTGAGATTAAGTGCCTGAGGAGTATGGCTGATGTATATCTATTAGATGGGGTTTGGAACGAAGTAGTGAAGGTGAGAACGGTTGTAAGAAATGATTAGCAGCTAGTGTGGATATGAATATTTTGAAGTGGTTTAGCCATGTAGAAAGCATGGAAAGTGGCTGTCTGCTGAAGAAGGTGATGAATGCAAGAGTTGATGGGAGAAGCACAAGAGGAAGGCAAAGGTTTGGGTGGATGGATAGAGTGATAGGAGGATAGATGTGAGACAGGCAAGAGAGCATGCTAGAAATAGGAATGAATGGTGAGTGATTGTGACGCAGTTCCAGTAGGCCCTGCCGCTTCCTCAGCATATGAAACTTCATTTGTGGTGGATAACGGGGGAGGGTGGGCTATGGCACCCTAGCAGTACAAACCAAACTCGGCTGAATCCCTTGTCAGGATGGGAGGAGCTAAGAGAGGAAAAGTCCCCTTTTGTTCTTTTTTTTATGTCGGCTACCCCCAAAAATTGGGGGAAGTGCCTTGGTAAATAGATAGATAGATTACTATGGCAGTTTCACATTTAATTGATAGTAGTAATAAGTGAAAACTTTCCACAATCACTGTAGAAGTGGTGGTAGGAACCACATCATATGGATTAATAATCAGGGCCGCTTATCAGACTTATGTCATTAAGTGACTAAAATTACCTTGACAGCAAGTGATTCTATGGTTAAGAGGTAGTATGAAACCTAGTTTAGGTTGTAATAGGGAAGTAAATGACTTACTTTGTTATGCACGTGACTCTTCAGTATCACAATGGCAATAAATAAACTTCACCGTTACAAGTGACACATATCAGTATTATGAAAATAATTAACAGGATTTAGTTAATATGACAGAATAAATAGTGCTAGAATAAAGCTACAATTGCTATGAAATCAGTGACATATTTGGGTCTGATTATGATTTAATCATCGAATTCATAATGATGTTTTAATCTTATACAAAATGTATAAATGTTTTTCTTAACATTACCAATTTCTAAAGTACTTTACTTAACTCATGTGAGAAAACTATCAATGCAATAAAGTCAGTGTATTCAATATTAGTAAATTTAAACCATACCATAATTTTACCAAAACAACACGATGCCATAAAATACGAAGGAAACAAGCACAGCAATTTATGGCCTTCCCCCCCAAAAAATTCTACTGATTAAATGTATCGCTAAAAAATTCTAACTTTCTGAAACCATGAAATTAAACTGGTTTCGCGTTTCCAGTTAAGTAAATACGATTCACGTGAAGAATAAATTGACTAATATACAAAAGCTTTATAAAAGAAAATGAGTTCAGGATAGAAAAAGAAGAAGAAATAGGAGTAAAAGAAAAAGGAGATCATCTTGACTCTCGATATCAGCCTCCTCGTTTCTTGGCCTCAAGGGGTACCGGGACAGAGAATTTTTCCGATATATATTTTTCTTGAATTTTCACTTCTTTTACTCCCGATATTTTTTTCTTGCCGTATTTTTGCGGAAGATTGTGAAATTCTCTTTACTGTCTGAGTAATAAAAAGATTCATTAATTTCCAAAACTATCCTTGGCTCAAATAATGGATTAGAAATAGAAACTTCAAGACGAAAGCATTGCAATTGCGCATGTCCTGAAACCTTATCAATTTACAGTATATATCGCTCAATATTTATCGTAAAAATAATTATAATCTCTCAAAATCTATTTTTTTTTTTTACCAAAACTACAATACAATCTTGATATATTGAAACGAAATCACAGAATTTCAATCACAGTAAGGTTCCATATTGTTATGTTTTAAGTAAAATCTCTTTATAAACAAGATATTTAAAGAAAACCCAATATTCCCCGTCATGTCAATTGGGATCATCATCAAAATGGATTGGAATTGCTGGGTTAAAATAAAAGCTATTGAAAACAACATGACAGGTTTAATTTCAAATATTATGCGGGGAAACCGTATCCATACTCCTTGGAGAGAGAGAGAGAGAGAGAGAGAGAGAGAGAGAGAGAGAGAGAGAGAGAGAGAGAGAGAGAGAGAGAGAGAGAGAGAGAGAGTTGTGGCTTATGTAATTTACGAATATGATACAGTTGATGAGGAAATAACCTAAATTCCCGGAGGAAATAAAGTTGATAGTTTGTCACCCTCAGGGTAGCAGCATGTTGAATAATTCAGAATACGGATATATTTCATGTTTTTCCGTTCGATAGATATTGTGCAATATATATATATATATATATATATATATATATATATATATATAAATATATATATATATATATATATATATATATATATAGATAGATAGATAGGTAGATAGATGAATAGATGCACATATAAAAATATAAATACATATATATATATACATATATACATATATATATATATATATATATATATATATACATACATACATACATACATACATACATATATACATATATATATACCTACATATATATACATATATATACATATATATACATATATATATACATATAAATATATATATATATATATATATATATATGTATACATATATGTACATAAATATATATGCATACACATACATATATATATATATATATATATATATATATATATATATATATATATAATTTCTTCCCTGGCAACCAGTCGGAAAACAGTAATCTCTTAAATATTTACCAAACTTGCGTGTTGTGTTAGGATAGGGGGAGAGGTGGGAAGGTTTGAATGTGTGTGGCGCGCGTGTGTGCATATATTTTATCACTAACAACCATGATTCTCGTTTATTCAAATTAGCCCTAAATATTATTTAGAATCATATTCAGATCCATTGGGAAATTCTTTTTTATGAGTACTTCTGCCAGGCCAAAGATTCGAACCTTAGCGCTGGGTAGTAATAAAGACAAACAGATGACTTAGAAAATTTAGCCATAAAATACATAAGAGTTGATTCCGACGCTGATGTATATATTCCTGTCGAATTCATGATATATACTTAAAATCAAAATCAACTCAAGCATGTAACATGATCGTTTTTTTTTATTACAATTTTATCACTAACACACATGCGTTTCATTTGTTGAAATAAGTTAATAAAAGTTTTCTCTACGTTAACTGAATAAAGTAGATTGTAAAATATTGTATTACCAATGTAAGTAGATCAGAACTGGTAATTCACCAACGATCTTAATATAGGGAAGGATCATTAATAGACGGATTACCATTAAAACCTTACAAAAATTCTGGTAAGTAATTAAAGAACATTTCTTGAAGTAGCGAAACGCGTTTTAGACACACCAGAACTTTATTAAAAAGGGTAAAGTAAAAATTAACCAAGCTGAGTTGTTGGAGGCCAATCTCGCGAATTTAGATTACAAAATTATATTCAAATATTTAGTTAATAGATTCAAGACTGTAATGCACAAATTCATATAGGAGTAGTAATAGTTTTTCAGCGTTAGTGGGAGGCCAATGGTAAATAGTAATAATACGAGCAGACATTATTCACAATGAATATGAATAATTAATTTAGCAGTTTCATAGCTAGACAGGAATAAAGCCTTTTTAATGTTGTTCTTCATGAATTATTGTTTAATCATGTGCAATTTGAGAATGCAAGATGAGTTTATTGGATAGGTAAAATACTATATGAAAATAGTAGCAGTCTTCTAATTATAAATGGAATGTTGTGCTAGGGTTTTCCAGTCCTGAGATCTGTAAGTAAAGGATGGCCACTTTCAATGTTGCTTAATGTAATTTACCGAGAGCCTTATATAAATTATTTACGCATTGCAAAGTAAAATCATAGTACAACACCATTTCCAAATCCATGTAGTATAAGCTTAAAAGTATTTACTGATGATTCGTTATTTTCTATATCCACAGAAAAAGCTGATCTTAAAGGTTTGGAAGAAATTAATTTATTTGAGAGAGCCAGTTGTGCACGGCTATGATCAGGTAAAAGTACCATTAGCGGTCTTGGGAAATTTCATTGAAAGAAAGACTGCTCCGTTGAGTGGCTAAAACCAGAATCTCATAATTTTATTTTTTTATTGAGAAAACGAGAAAATACTAAGTAAATAAATTGGACTAAAGTTATTCAAAAACTAGAGGGAACAGTTAACATTCTTTCGAATAGGCACCTCACAAAATTTCAGGAATATATGAATTATGAATTCTCTCGTGTTAGTCGAAAGTATGGAACTTATCGCAAAACACTTTCTTTCCGCAAAAATTAAACAAAAAATAAAATATTTAGGTATCCTTAGAAAGAGGTAACTACAATCGTATCCACAGAACAACATTTCTCTTGCCATAGTAGACGTTTTCCATAAAGCTTCAGCAATTCTTACAGCAATGAGTCTTATAGATTTGGAAGGTTTAAAGGCTGTTCATGAATTGCAAAAGAATGGGAAAGTGAAAATTCCCTACATATCAGGACAATGTTCTAAAATCTGCCTATACATGCTATATAATAGCATCCAAGTTTCCTCTCCACCCAAGCTAGGACCAGGGACGGCCAGAAATGGCTGCTGATGTCCCAGCAGGTAGACCTATAGGCTCCCCAAAATCCCCTATCCATAGCTCACAATGATGGTAAGGTTACAGACAATAAAAAAAACTATCGATTTTGAGCGGGATTCGAACCCTAGTATGGTGAACACCAGGCAGGGACGCGTCCAATAAGCCAATTTAATCTTTATTAATTTAGTTTAAGAGTAAGCTGTTCGTTACAAACCAAACGTGATAAATAACTTCCATTTTTAACTCCCGTATTCTATTCCGGAGTGGTAAAAGCAAAAGAAAAATTCAAACAATAAATTTCCCAAAATGAAAAGTAAAGAAATATACAGTGATGTTTGTTTAATCACAGCCCCCAGTGGAAGCAAATCGTCCGTTACTAAATTGGAGTGGAATATGGGAGAATGTCAACAATCCTGTAGTCAGCCTAAGGGAGTTTTTGTTTAAATATTTACAGGATAGATTACCGACAAATAAGAGACTTCAGAGTTACAGGGGATCGGGGGTAATGGCAATTGGTTTTTTTGTGGCCTGTCTGAATGTACAATATATATTTTATTTTTTCCTATAAAGAGTAGAAAGTATTTTTTCTGTGATTTAAAGGCAAATTGTTTGAAATGAAAATTAAAGTAAATTTGATTTAACTTAATATATTAATGTTGGAAATGAAAATTAAAGTAAATTTGATTTTGCTTAATATATTAATGTTGGAAATGAAAATTAAAGTAAATTTGATTTAGTTTAATATATTGATATTGGAAAAGAAAAGTAAAGTCAATTTGATTTAGCTAAATATATTAATTTTGAATGTGAAAAATAAAGTAAATTTGATTTAGCTTAATATATTGATGTTGGAAATGAAAAGTAGAGTAAATATGATTTAGCTTGATAAATTAACGTTGGAAAGAAAAGTAAAGTAAATTTCATTTAGCTTAATATATTGATGTTATTAATGAAAAGTAAAGTAAATTTGATTTAGCTTAATATATTAATGTTAGAAAGGAAAAGTAAAGTAAATTTGATTTAGCTTAATATATCAAAGTAGGAAATGAATGGTAAAAGT
>NC_090730.1:143349426-143356926 GCF_036898095.1 Palaemon carinicauda
ACACCGCATTCCCAACCCTTCTGGGGCGTCCCTTCACCGTGTCCCTAGGACTCTAACCTAACGACCGCCGTGATGATATTGAATAACCATTAGTTTGGCTGGACAGCAGAGCCGGTTCTGTTTAGTCGGTAGAAGAGCCCCTCTAAATATTCCCCCTTTTTTTTCCTATACCCAAAGCTGCGTCTGTCTGCTCGCCTGTCTGTCCTCGTTAACTAATCTCTCTCTCTCTCTCTCTCTCTCTCTCTCTCTCTCTCTCTCTCTCTCTCTCTAGATAGATAGATAGATAGATAGATAGATAGATATATAAATCGTAAATTAAATTTACTGTTTGTCACTGATATAAACATCGTGTGCCACTAAAAATACACAAACAATTACCCAATACAAGAAAAAGCATTATAAAAAAAAATTTCAAAGACGTGAATTAAAGAACATACAAACAACGGCAATGAAGCCATGAAGGAATAATTATAAAACTAGTTTGAATCCTAAAATGAAAAATAGAATTTCAAAATCAAAACAAAAAAAATCAAATAAATGATGTGCCTCAAGACATAACTAGAAGCTCTGAAAACGGACTTGGAAGGATGAAAGCAAATTTTAAATTCATTAAAAAAAAAATTTAATACAATCCTCAAAACTAATAATAACACAATAATGTCAAATTAATAAATGTTTTTTCTTCTTCGCACTTTAAAATCAGAACCAGTTCTAAAGAGTAGACAGCACATTCAAGAAAGGGAAGGTAAGAAACTTCGATGAAAAAAAAAAATAAACAAATAAATAAAATAAATAGATAAATAAAATAAAAATAAAAAAAAAGGAAGATAACCTTTCCTTTTGATCATTAGGTAGATAAATTAAAATAATATATTTATATACCAGGCCGAAAAAAAAAATCAGTTTCTTAAAAAGCAAAATGAGGGATTTTGCTTTGTGGATGTAATGCTTCTACGGATAAAATTGTTCTCTACTGAGTCCGTTCACTTCAAAACCAGATTTTCATGTCAAAATTTATATAATCTTTTGATTAAAGATTTACATATCTATATCTATTTATAGAGATGAACCTTTACATAATAATAATAATAATAATAATAATAATAATAATAATAATAATAATAATAATAATAATAAAAGTGACAGGCAAAGAGCTTTCGCCCGATGTCAGTAGTGATTGCCCAGGGGGTCGAAGGTTGTAATATATATATATATATATATATATATATATATATATATATATATATATATATATATATATAATTTCACGATACAAGCAAAAAATAGAAAATAGTTTTTGAAAATTTATGAAAAAAAAAAAAATCTCAGTGGGATGTGTGAAACACTGGACTAAAAGTAACAAAAATATGCAATCTCGTGATTAGATGAATCCGATCTTTGTCAACTGACAAGAGTCCAGAAAATAAATACATACATAAAAAATGCAACATACTCGTCATTAAGATGAAAATAACACGAACCTATTTAGTCAAAATAAGATATGACAATTTTCTGCTTCTATATGATATCAACATACAAGGAAAATAATCATAATTCTACTGATTTAGTAGAATACATATTTTTTTAAATCTCTCGAAGTACCCAAAAGTAACTAGTTTATACATACGAATTTACTCCACACTATTACTATTTCGACAGAATTCCCACATTATGAATCCGAATTTATTAATTCACTAAGTGTAATTTTGACTATTGCGTGATCTGACTAAGGTTAAGCTGCTAACTTATACACACACACACACACACACACATATATATATATATATATATATATATATATATATATATATATATATAATATATCACACACACACACATATATATATATATATATTATATATATATATATATATATATATATATATATATATGTGATATATATATATATATATATATATATATATATGTATATATATGTAAATATACATATATATATATATATATATATATATGTATATGTATATATATATATATATATATATATGTGTGTGTGTGTGTGTGTGTGTGTGTGTGTGTGTGTGTGTGTGTGTGTGTGTGTGTGTGTGTACTATCAACTTTGAGAATTTATCAACTGCTGAATTGGGAGCTTTGACTGCTGGTGTTTTTTCTTTGCAGCGACCCTTGACAAGGGATACATTGCAATGTCGAAATATCACAAATTTGTGAAATGATACTATCATGCTTTGCAGACTTAATCAGTGGTCTTTTTTATTTCGCTAAATTGGTAGTTAGATGTTATTTATAAAGCACCAAAAAACTAGTTACCTATAAGCGCCAAACCCTTGTAACAATTACCAAGCCAAATTTTAAAATACATTTTCATGCTATAATCAGAGATCTATTATTATTATTATTATTATTATTATTATTATTATTATTATTATTATTATTATTATTATCATTATTATTATTATTATTATTATTATTACTAGCCAAGCTACAACCCTAGTTGGAAAAGCAAGATGCTATAAGCCCAAGGGCTTTAATAGCGAAAAATAGCCCCGTGAGGAAAGTAAATAAGGAAATAAATGAATGAGAACAAATTAACAATAAATCATTCTAAAAACAGTAACAACGTCAAAACAGATATGTCATATATAAAAGCTTCATTTCATGTCTGAAAATATACAAACATTTATACAGACTCACGTGTGTGTCGGGTTCTATTGATTGGTCAGAGTTCTGGAGTTTACACAAGGCATCCTATCCCTTTCACACCCTACTGCTATTGCGATCACCCTTAAGGCTATGGGGCGTGTTAGCATAAGAGTGACTTAAAACAAACAAGCCAATGAGAGAGAGAGAGAGAGAGAGAGAGAGAGAGAGAGAGAGAGAGAGAGAGAGAGAGAGATTCTAAATCATAGTAAATCATAGTAATGTGAAAAGTTTGCGAAATATTTTTTTTAATTACAATAGAACAAAACAAACAAGACAATGAGAGAGAGAGAGAGAGAGAGAGAGAGAGAGAGAGAGAGAGAGAGAGAGAGAGAGAGAGAGAGAGAGAGAGAGAGAGAGAGAGAGCTCTAAATCATGATAATGTGGAAAGTTTGCGAAATATTTTTTTTTTTTTTTTTTTTGTAAATTACAATAGAACACGATTTTACGACAATACCCGTTCATTTATAATAAATCTAAGGGACGTAATCTCCACTTAATGACAGAAACGCGGATTTTTTTTTTATTTGCTTTCAGTTCATGAATTTCTTATTATCTTCAGCGTATAGAGAATTTTCAGCCATAAAAACATCTACTTTTTAACATGAAACTTGCTAATAATAAAAGGTAAAAGAGCAACTAAACAAGTTCCACTTTAACCCTTGACTTTTGAGAATCAAAATTCGATTCAAGGTCAGCTTTGAACTATATGATTAACATCATGCTTGTATTCAGCGGCAGCACCAAACACGACTCTTTCCCTTTAGTTTTTAAAATTTATTGTGACTTGTTTTTCGTCATCCATACCCGTTGGAAAAATATTTTCGACCCCCTACATTGTACCATTTAGCCTAAAAATTAAAGATGTTATAAAGAAGAATTATTTGAAAACTTTGGCAAATCAACCCACCCCCTCCTGTGCTACTAACCTTCAATCTCCATGATTAAGCAAATAAAATGTATACCAAAGAAAACTTGAAAGATAATCATTCCACGTTATCCCAACACCTAGATTTCCAATCAAAGAGATACTTATCGATTAACGAAGAACCGATGGAATGGGGTATGTCAAAGGGCTTCCTACCCACTCAGCCTTCATATTGGAAATATGAGAACAGGAGAGAGAGAGAGAAAGACAGCGAGTGCCTGCAATTAACGATTACCCGAGAAAACCCAGGCAACGTAATGCCTCCGTTCAATCTGCACCTCGCGTTCTCAAATCCTCCTCCATTTACCAATCCCCCCCCCTCCCCCACCCCACCCCCGCGAACACAATCTCCCCTTACCATCCCCGGGGGAACAGGAGAGATGTAAATCGCGGAAAAGTTGAGTCTTGAAATCTGAGAAAAGATCTTGATAGGAGGATGGCGTCGAATATCCATCATATCTTTGATCTGACATTTGATATACTATGCCAGACCTCCTCTTTGATCTGAATGACACAGAAACTAACTTTTTTAACTGATCTGTATTAAATCTAACCACATTCAAGAAAAAAATCTATGGGCATCCCTGAATAAGAGACTCAATAAACGCATTAAATATTCGATATTTAAATAAATTATTACTTACCATTCTTTCTATGGTAACGAAGAAAAGAAGCACTAAAATCTTAGGCCCTCCATTTTCTTTGAATAAACATTACTAAAGAAGCGAAGACTTAAAAATCAGGCCATTTATACAAGCCAAATCGTTAAAATTATTAGACTTTATTGAATTGACAAAAATTGTGATGCCCCAGAAAGTTTATCCAGAATAGTAACCCACTATATATTTGTGGATTCTTTTTTACAGACATTAGAAACATTTTTGAATTCTCGCCAAAATAATAATAAAAAAATACCGGAATAATCCATGCTTCTCATACTTTTTTCCTATTTTGTGCAATAATTCAAATCTGAATTCCGAAGTTTTGTAATCAAAATCGTAAATTTTGGATCCCTGATAAAGGAAAGAGCATTATAATTTTTTGTTTATGATAAAACTTAGACGTTTGTTTTCTCATTCGAATTAACGTAACAAAAGTAAAATACAAATCATTTCTTTTAAAATTATGAAAAATTCAGATCTCCGAGAAAAATGGGTTTATTTACCTGGAAAAAAATATAAATATAAAGATTTGAGCTTCCTAAACCAAATCTTTGTCAACAATAAAAAAGAAAGAAAAAAAATTATCGGATTTTCTCATTTCAACTTTGAGTACATTCTAAGGCTTAGTCAGAAAATCCTCTTTTTTGGTTCGTTTTAATACACACAGACAAACGCCATCGTAATCTTATCAACAATTATAAACCTTAAACTTTTCTTTCTTTGATACTAGTACAACATACAGATACCTTAGTAAATAACAATGTTTCCATTACAAATACGAAATCGCACAACAAACCTAATTACAAAGTTTGGACTTTAAATATTTTTATAATGTCAAAGTTCTTGCATTAAAATCGTAAAGGGATTATCTTTTAATAATTATAATATCCATTATATAACAGTTGCATATTTTGAAATAAAAAAAAATAACTACCGACATGTTACAGCTAGAAAAACAATTTCCAGCTTTTTACATAACAGTTATAAAGTTTCATTACTCTAAGATAAAAATTGTAGCCAAGAAGCTGTTCACAAACAAACACACACACACACAGGGGGGGGGGGGGGGAATCATAACCTCTTTCCAACTTCGTTGGCGGAGGTAATAACTATTAAATTTTCTAAACAACCATCTACAAAATTTTAGAAACTACCTCGGTAAAACTATAATGGAATTTCAAAGGATCAGCATCTTCCTTTCACCTTGAGAAGAACGGGTGGGAAAAGTGGGAAAAATGTGAAAAACTTTTAGCTTTCCCCGACTTGAAAACAATACTAACTAATTAAGGAAATGGTAGTATTGTAGATAGCAGCAAACACCAGTGATAACATACGCAATTTAGGAACATTTATTGACGGTATGACGATGAAGAAAATGACATAACCATTACGGTCGCTAATAAAAAGAATGCCGGATACGAATATTAAAAAAAATATATATTCACACCGTAATGAACAACATTTTGCGCCGAAAGACGATACCCAGGCTCGCAATTTTGGGCGAAAATGATTTAATCTAACCTTGAAAATAAAAAGACGTCCAGTTCTCTCGGATGATTCCGGACATTAAAGTTGCTTGGACATTAATATCCGGCATACGAAGACTCCATTATTACAATCCAGGCCAAAATTCTAACGCAGATCAAAGATAGGCAATTCAAATGTGTTTCAAATGCAGGTTAATAAGCCTCCATTAACCCTTCTATAAAATATTCCAGGTAATAAAAAAACGGTGATTTCCACAGACTTCTCCGAAACAGAAATTCCAAGGACATCATTATGATTTACGAAAACAGTTAAGTTTCTCGCAGTGGATGAATACCGAAAAAGGACTCATTCCGCATACGTCAATGACATTATTTACGCCAGAAATAATTCTTAAAAGGCGGTTATTATCAATTTTGACGCTGAGTAAATATTACAAACAAATTGGCAAATACAAAATATATTCCGACAAAATGGAGAGAGAAACTGACAGGAATAAGAATGAGAAAATAAACATATGACTGATACTGTTGCTGAAAAGTCTGTTAAATAAGGGTGAAATATATTTACTTTAGGAATAAATTCACCGTGGATATCCACATCCATGACCGGAAACATTCCCCGAGGAAAAGTTGACGAAACCTAGATCCTTCGCACGGAGAGCCAACTACAACAGTCTCATAATAGCTGAAGCTGTAAGCATCGCTCTCCAAAGGCTAACACAACATCCAACAAGAGCCTGACTACTCTCTCCCATCAAGCAAAAAGCGGTTTGAAGTAAAGTGGTATGTGATGGAGTTGAGTGCGCTTTGACATCTGAAGGACAGTGAGATAACCAAGTTACAGCTGTTCAGCTGCTTCCTCATGCACCTAGCCCTTACATGACCTCGACAGTAGAGAGGTCTTGACCCAATGACCTGCACAACGGGTAGTCTCTATGACTGTTTATGTCTGCGCATATGTTTGTGTGGTCCTATGAACGTAGGCATATTATACCGCGCGTGTTTTACACATGCTCGGACACTAACGTTATTTTCTTTATTTATACATCTCTCTCTACCTCTCACTGATAACAGAACCTATTTGAGCCTGCCTTTTCATGAATCATTTTGTCTGAATTTTTGTGGCATTCTTGTCTGGAACCTTTTGCATATAAACCCGCTATCTGTTGAAACAAAGTCAGTTGTATTCACCACTCCTCTCAGTTATCACCTAATAGCCCACTCGCACATTGGTGACCACCGGAGTGTCCAGCTCCCTCCCGCCTTCCCCTCACTGCTCTGTATTACGGTTTGATGATGCTGATCTCCGACACCGACTCTCCTATCAACCCCAACCACATGAAACTACCGCCCTTTGCCAGTATAGAGGCATTCTTCTGGTTTCAGTGTGGCAAGGTACAGTTCCACATTAAGGGCATGACGATGTTCTCACAGCAATCCCCGTTTCACAGCAATCCCCGAGGACACTTTCCCAGAAATTTTCAATTGGCTTTGCGAGCAAGGGGACAACCCAATAGTGTACAACGCCCTCAAAACATACCTCCTGGACCAGTACTCACCATCGCCAGCCACCTGTATAGCCAAACTTTTTCAACTCTCTCAGCAACCATTGTTTGGGGACCAACGAAAAGGCTTAACTCGCTCACAGGGAAATGACCAGCATCGTTTGCCTGCAACCTGCCACAGATAGCTCTCCTTGGCAGGTGCACCTACTTCGTGCCCTTTGGCTACGACACCTGCCCGAACC
>NC_090730.1:143361926-143369426 GCF_036898095.1 Palaemon carinicauda
ATATATATGTATATATACATATATATATATATATATATATATATATATATATATATATATATATATAAACCCGCATATATATATATAATGCGTATATATATGTATACATATAATGTGTTTATATATATATGTATATGTATATGTATATGTATATGTATATGTATATATATATATATATATATATATATATATATATATATATATATCATCCTCATCATCATCTCCTCCTACGCCTATTGACGCAAAGGGCCTCGGTTAGATTTCACCCGTCGTCTCTATCTTGAGCTTTTAATTCAATACTTCTTCATTCATCATTATCTACTTCACGCTTCCTAGTTCTCAGCCATGTAGGTCTGGGGCTTCCAACTCTTCTAGTACCTTGTGGAACCAATGTAAATGTTTGGTGAAATAATCTATCTTCGGGAGCGCGAAGAGCATGCCCAATCCATTTCCATCTACCCCTCATCATACTTTCATCCACATATGGCCCTCGAGTAATCATTCTAATAGTTTAATTTCTAATCCTGTCCTGCCCTGCAACTCCCAATATCCTTCTGAGGGCTTTGCTCTCAAATCTACTAAATCTATTGGAGATTGTTTCATTGTTATACCATGACTCATGTCTATATAGTAACTGATCTCACTGGACTAATAAATTTGCTGATTTTTATATGTAATTCTAGGCGATTTTATTTCCAAATTTTACTTAACCTAGCTACTGTCTGATTTGCTTTTTTGAATCTCGCTAAACTCCAATTCTAATGACCCTGTATTGGAGATCATAGTTCCTAGATACTTAAATAATTCTACCTCATTAATCCTTTCTACTTCCAATACTTCATCTTACATTGCATACTCCGTTCTCATCATCTGTCTTTCTTCTATTTATCCTGAGTACAACCTCGTGTGATATTCCATGCATTCTGGTAAGCAAGCATTGTAAATCCTGTGGTGTTCTGCTAAAAAGGACAGTATCATCAGCATATTCTTCACCACCATCTCTGACTGTTCTACATATTTTGTTACAAAATCCATGAGGAGGATAGACAACATAGGGGACAACACACTCCCTTGGAGTATTCCACTGTTCACTAGGAATTCATTGGATAGGACTCCATTAACATTAACTTTTCACTTGCTCTGCTCATGAACACTTAATCAAATTCATATATTCAAGAGGAATTCCGTAATAACGCAGGACTCCACAAAATTGGCCAGTGCACACTATCAAAGGCTTTTTCAGTCCACAAATGCCATCAAAAGTGGATTTCTATATTCTATGCATTGCTGTACAATCTGTCTCAAAATGAAAATGAAAATTGGGTCAGTAAAACGTCTACCTCTTCTAAATCCTGCTTATTCATATCTCAGCTTTCCATCAATCTTTCTCTCCAGTCTCTTTGGAATAAGCATACTACATATTTTCATGACTGACGTAATTGTGATGCCTCTGTAATTATTGCAATCAGTCAGTTCTTCTTTTTTTTTTTTCTTTTTTTTTGCCATTATCACAAACACTCTTAACTCCCATTCATATTTTCTGCAAACATCCATTTCTTTTTAATTGTTAGAATATCCTCTACTTTAGCTTGCTCTCATATCCATGTTGCTCTTTTTCTGTCTCTTAGTGTTCTTCCCATCATTATTATTTCCATAGCTCTCTGAGTTGTTACTAGGTTATGTTCTAAGGCTTTAGTAAGGTCCAAGTTTTTCATGCATAAGCTAAAACTGGTAAGACCTTCTCATTGACTATTTTTCTTTTTAGAGAAAATAGCATTTTAGTTTTCATAATTTCATTTCGTGTTCCAAAAGCTTCCTTTTCCATGCTTATCCATCTTTTAATTTCATTCTGAATACACGGATGAGGTCACTTATCCGAAGAGGCTTGCTAACAAATAAACATTATCTTTATTGCTACTGCTCCCTTATTCAGGCAAGTGTTACAATGCTGGGATTACCTATCCGTAGTAGCTCGCAGATAAACATTAATTTTCACTGCTACAGCTTCTTTATTCTATCAACCTGTACATGGATGTGCTCAATCATCCACAAGTGTCACCAATAAAGTATTTCGATTACCTATATTTTATGTCAGGTACCTTAAACAGTTTTTGCTGCGTCGTGGCTCACCTTGCTTCTAAAAAAAAAAAAAAAAAAAAAAAAAAAACATTACCTCGCTGGTTGTCTGTTCACACACTAAATATGTGGATCATCATTTCGGGATATTTTTACTTTCGGAGCAACAACATTAGCTATATGCTTTAAATCATAATCAGTGACCGAAATACATGACATTACATCAAATTTCGAAAGAGATTCATTTTCCCTTTTGAAGAAGTCTTCTTCTGACTGCTGTCCTGCTGAAACTGATGTGGAATGGGAGAGGGCTCTTGTAAATCATCCAGGAACTTGCACAAATATTTGGAAACTTTTAAAGGTTTAAAGACCGGTAATGATGAAAGAGGCAAGGGTCAGGGACATTCCCCTATCAAGCAAGACAATGCCCTAGAGACTGACCATATTACATATGATCAGCGCCCAAGACCCCTCTCTATCCAAGTTAGGACCAAGGAGGGCCAGGCAATGGCTGCTAATGACTCTGCAGATAGACCTATAGGCTTCCCCAAACTCCCATCCTTAGCTCACAAGGATGGTGAGGTTGCAGCGACCAAAGAAACTAATGACTTATCGCGGGACTCGAACCCCAGGCAGACAATCACCAGGCAAGGACTCTACCATCAGGCAACCACAGCCGTAATTGGTTAAAAAAAAAATAATGATTAAGTTATACAAAAAGAGAACAGCTGCCAAAAGCGAAAAAAAAAAAAACATTGTGTTGCCGTTTCGTGAAGAAGGAATACCCATAAAGGGGACCAAAACATGCCAGATTCCCACAGAGTAGTCTCAGGCTCTCACAAAATATCCCACGATATATTTTTCTAAATTCACTATAAATTCGATTTCCCTTGACCACATGAAAACTCTTAGGAATGATGGAATCATATTCAATAACAGGAATCAAAGTGTTCTATATTTTCAATAGAAGAGTAGAAGGGTAGAAGAGACTTTTTAGTTATGGTAAGCAGCTCTTCTAGGAGAAGGGCACTCCAAAATCAAACCATTGTTCTCTAGTCTTAGGTAGTGCCATAGCCTCTGTACCATGGTCTTCCACTATCTTAGGTTAGAGTTCTCTTGCTTGAGGGTACACTCGAGCACACTATTCTATCGTATTTCTCTTCCTCTTGTTTTGTTAAAAGTTTTTTAATAGTTTATTTAGGAAATAATTATTTTAATGTTACTGTTCTTAAGATATTTTACTTTTCCTTGTTTTCTTTCCTCACTGGACTATTTTCCAACTAGGGTTGTAGCTTATCAAGTAATGATAATAATAATGTGGAAATTACAGATACGGTTTGAATTTTCCCGCTTTGTTTTCAAAAGAAACAGTAAGCCTACTGGCCAAAAAAATGAAGACTGTTGAGTGGTTTTAGAAAATAAATGAAAAATTTAGAATAATCCTAGTCAAACAAGAACAAAAAACTAACTAAAATAATCCTTGGAAATTAAGACAATAAGAATGAACTTATGTATAAAGAAAAAAACATTAATCAATAATAGAAAAGCTAAAACTTGAGATACTCAAAACAAATTAACATTAATATTCCTCCCCTTCATCCTACTCATCGGCTCCCCAAATCCCTGTCACAATCCTCATATTCAATCACATCCTTTTAGCCATATTTTTTTATTATCTCAATAGGTGGCTCAAAAGTTACGCATGTTTAACTTCTAAGCTTTAGGCCATACCTTATTTGTAGAATTGCCTCTACACTCCGTACAGCTAGGCGGTTCCTCAGCTTAATGTGCACTATGATCATCCGAGATAATATCCTCTCGACAGAGGTATTAGAAATGACAGTGAAAGAAGTGCTCAGGCTAATGATGAAATATTCGAAAATCTTTGCTGACCAATCGAATTTCTCTTTTCATTAACTTCTGCCCAGAATGAAACCATATCTTTCATACAATTCTTAAACTTTCTTCGAAACATAAAGCCTGTCATTCATTCTCAAGTTGATCCATGCCATTAAAGGTTGATCTATAATTTGCAGCTAACAAGGAAATATTATCTCTGCACTGAGAAGTAGAATGTTTAGGGTACAGTTTTTCTAACACTAATAAGCGGTCGATGTTTTCAGGAAGTTGCATTTGTATTTCCTTATTAATTCTACTACAAAAGTTCTATAACTTTCTTTAAAATGAGAGATTTTCGTTTCGTTAAGAGGACATTCTAATGCAGCAGTTCTAAATTCATATCCAAAACTAATAGCAGACGCCGGCATTAGATGATCTAAAAACTTTAGCCCAGGAGGTTGCTCAACTGGACACCTTGCAAATCACGTAGGCTCTACAGCTATTTGCATTACATTTCTATGCAAGTTCAGTAAATCCTGTGTCAATTTTGTAGCATCAAGCCTTTTAACTTGGAACATGTAGTAGAGACTTTTTAGTTATGGTAAGCAGCTCTTCTAGGAGAAGGACACTCCAAAATCAAACCATTGTACTCTTGTCTTGGGTAGTGCCATAGCCTCTGTACCATGGTCTTCCACTGTCTTGGGTTAGAGTTCTCTTGCTTGAGGGTACACTCGGGCATACTATTCTATTGTATTTCTCTTCCTCTTGTTTTGTTAAGTTTTTTTATAGCTGATTTATGAAATAATTATTTAAATGTCGTTACTGTTCTTAAAGTATTTCATTTTTCCTTGTTTCCTTCCCTCACCGGGCTATTTTCCCTGTTAGAGCCCTTGGGCTTATAGCATCCTGCTTTTCCATCTAGGGTTGTAGCTTGACAAATAATAACAACAATAATAATGTGGAAATTACAGATTCAGTTTGAATTTTCCCGCTTTGTTTTCAAAATAAATAGTAAGCATACTGGCAAAAAAAAATGAAGGCTGTTGAGTGATTTGAGAAAATAATAATGAAAAAAATTAGAATAATCTTTGTAAAACAAGAAAAAAACTAACTTGAATAGTCCTTGGAATTTAAGACAATAAGAATTAACTTAGGTATAAAGAAAAGCATTAATCCATAACAGAAATACTAAAACTTAAGATACTCAAAACAAATTAACATTAATATTCCTCCCCTTCATCCTACTCATCGGCTCCCCAAATCCCTGTCACAATCCTCATATTCAATCACATCCTTTTAGCCATATTTTTTTATTATCTCAATAGGTGGCTCAAAAGTTACGCATGTTTAACTTCTAAGCTTTAGGCCATACCTTATTTGTAGAATTGCCTCTACACTCCGTACAACTAGGCGGTTCCTCAGCTACGTTCATCCGAGATAATATCCTCTCGACCAAAGTATTAGAAATGACAGTGAAAGAAGTGCTCAGGCTAATGATGAAATATTCGAAAATCTTTGCTGACCAATTGAATACTCTTTTTCGTTAACTTCTGCCCAGAATGAAATCATATCTTTCATACAATCATTAGACCATTCTTCGAAACATAAAGCCTGTCATTCATTCTCAAGATGATCCATGCCATTAAAGGTTGATCTATAATTTGCAGCTAATGAAAAAATATTATCTCTGCACTGAGAGGTAGAATGCTTAGGGTACAGTTTTCCTAACACTAATAAGCGGTCGATGTTTTCAGGAAGTTACTTTTACTTTTACTTTTTACTTTTAGGGGTTTATTTCTCGCCCTCCATCAAACACTAAAGGTCTGTTCAGGCGGGCCTTGGTGTGTGAAAAAATAATTCCTTTCCAGTTAATATTTTGCTCTGTATCGTTATCAGTTATTTCGCTAGCATTTGTATTCAGGCTTAATAGTTTTCAGGTCACTATTATAACACTTTCTAAAAAGATAAGTCTTCAGCTTTTTCTTGAAAGCTGCCACATTATTGCTATTCTTGACATCGAGTGGAAGGTCGTTAAAGTTGCATTTGTATTTCTTTATCAACTCTACAACAAAAGTTCTACAACGCTCTTTAACACGAGTGATGTGAATTTCGTTAGGAGGGCATTTTAATACAGCAGTTCTAAATTCATATCCAAAATCAATAGCAGAAACCAGCATTACATAATCTAAAAACTTTAGCCCAGGAGGTTGCTCAACTGGGCACTTTGCAAATCGAGTAGGCTCTACAGCTATTTGCATTACATTTCTATACAAGTTCAGTAAATCCTGTGTGAATTTTGTAGCATCAACCCTTTTAACTTGGAACATGTTATTTACCCAGACTACTTCCTTCAACACATTCCTAATAAACAGTAAAAAATAATTCATTATGATGGTCTATATAAACGTCCCTCAATACCTTCGTCATGTGATAGCGTTCTGTAGATGCTGCTAACTGAAAATGGAGCTTCAGTGCATCCCATTGGTCATTACCATTCATAACCTCTAAAAGGGATAAACAACGAGTTGCTGACATGCCTGGAATTTTTTTTTTCCTTTCCTGCGTTGATTAGAGGATGAGACTAAGGACTGAGAGACGGCTGGAAAATTAGCACTATAGCCAGGCGAGCTTTCACCCACTTAAAAAGAACAAATCAATTAATTTCAGCCGCTGCAATATATTCTTGATGTTTTGCATTTGAAAATATTGTTTAGAATAAATTTAATTTAATTAGTTATTATAAGTCTACAAAAAATCCCACAAAACAATTCTTACCCCACGACTTCTCCCTAGAAGCCTCATTTCCCCCATAGATTTAGGGAGTAATCCCATGAAACGGCAACACCGATTATTATTTGATGATGATGGTGCAGCCTATATCTTTTAATCGATCGAGATGTACGTTATTATTCCCCAGCCCCATTAGTCAAAGATAGAAAAATGTCAAAATTACCAACACTTGTCCATTTTCTAATAGTGAATCCCCTTTTCTTAAGAAATCAATGTATCATATACAGTCATTTGAAAAAAGGACCTAGATTTGCTTGAAATACTAATTCGTAATCTGTTGCCTGACCAAAACATTCCCCCTTTTTCAACCTATTCCTAGCAATACGCGAATTAAGTATGAATACAGATTGAGTAAATGTAACGAGAGGTATTCGTTAACTATCCATGATTTAGCACCCATCATAAGTTCATGTAAATAGCGATACACACAATTATAACCATTACAGATTATATGTAAATAATTACAATTATAAGTTTAACACTCACCACTGATCGGATGAAGCTGCAGCAGTCCATCAGAACATCAGACTTTGACCTAAGTGTCATCCTTCTTGAAAAGTATCCGTTAATGGCGATGCTCATATAATAACGTACGTAAGTCTTTTATCTTATATACAAAAATCTTACTAATTCCTTGTTAGTCCAACTATCTTATTCAACCGAATTAAGTACATTTACACTTGTTATCCTATTTCAGTACAGATAAATTTCCTACTAACCCCTTCCGAGTAAGAAAACTACTTAGATAACCTCGATTTGACTTTCGATATTATCTGACCGGCCACTCGATTCAGG